>NC_135870.1:2089981-2119981 GCF_031162955.1 Sander vitreus | reverse complement strand
TGTGCGTGCGTGTGTGTGTGTGCATATGTGTGGGGGGAGTGTGTATGTGCGTGTGTGTGTGTGTGTGCATATGTGTGGGGGGAGTGTGTATGTGCGTGTGTGTGTGTGTGTGGGGGGAGGGATGTGTGTGTGTGTGTGCGTATGTGTGCGCATGTGTGTGTGTATGTGCATATATGTGTGTGTGTGTGTATGCGTGTGTGCACACGTGTGTGTGTGTGTGTGTGTGTGTGTGTGTGCACGTGTGTGTGTGTGTGTGTGCGTATGTGCGTGTGTGTGTGTGCACGTGTGTGTGTGTGTGTGTGTGTGTGTGTGTATGTGTGTGTGTGTGTGTGTGCGTATATGTGTGTGTGTGTGTGTGTGTGTGTGCGTATATGTATGTGTGTGTGTGTGTGTGTGTGTGCGTATATGTATGTGTGTGTGTGTGTGTGTGCGTATATGTATGTGTGCGCGCGCGTGTATGTGTGGGGGGAGTGTGTATGTGGATCCGAATCACGGTGGCGGATACACAAATTCTCCTCCACTTGTGTTAACATTACAAGATAGGGTGTGTGTGGTGCTTTCATGTGGCGTCGGGATAATTGGGAAAATGAGTTCCTGGCCAGGTAAACTCCAACTGCCTCTACATTGTGAGCCAGGTTATGTCTTGGCGGAGGTCTGCTCTCTCTGAGTGCCCTTCTAGTTTTAACCGTTTAACGTTTCTATATCTGTGTGAATTTAACCAAAAGTCAAAAGTTGAGTAGTGAAAGCAGACTTATTTAACGTCTAGAGACACATTAGACATCAAGACACCAACGCATGGGAAATTAGGGTCCAAAAATACTGAAGTTTCTCTCTAGCAGACCTATATCTTCTGACCCAAACTCCCCTCCTCCTCTACAGAAGCACTCACCTTTGTGTTTTATAGTTAAGTACGTTTTGCTTTTGAACCACCATGTCTGCTCTCACAGTTGTCCTTCCCTTCTCTCTCTCAACGTTAGTACAACTATTCGTTTCCACTGTCCTCTGTGTCCTCCGTGTCTTCCTCTCCACCGTCGTTCTGTCCGTCTCCGTTCCTCTCGGGGTAGTTGAGGATGTTCCGGCTGCTCTGCATAACGCACTGCTGCTGTTTGAAATACACCTTCAACGCTCCCTTAATCAACACAAATGCGATGCCGCCCTGTGGAGACAGAGGAGGACAGAATAAGTGACTTCTAAAAAAGATTTTTAAAAACACCTTATTTACAACTTACTTCGTGTGCGAAGTACCAACAAATGTTTTTCATATTAATTAAAAGGTCCAATATGTAATACTGACAGCAAGTGTTGGAAATGGGTACTGCAGTCCAAATTCTAAATACTGAAAAGAGTCTCCTCCCCAGCGTCAAAGATCACGGGAGTTGGTTAAAGAAACCCAACGTCACACAATGTCAACGTTAGCTTCATGCTAGTGATCCATTTATTAGTCAGTCCCTCCAGAAATACGTGATTATTTCAATGCATAATCAGCCATTTTTTTCAAAAACGCAGCACTTTCGCCGCAAAAATATGCGGGGCTTGCATGATGTCATAATCCCCGCATTTTCGTTGCAAAAAAGTCCCAAATATCTCAGCAGAAAGATGAAAAATGTTGCGTTTACGTCACACAAGAGCAGCCGTTTCCCCCTGCTGCCATGGGAAGGTTATGAAGTGACGTAATTACGCAACGTGAACATCATCTAAAAGCTGCAAACCCCGCGATGAAGCCACCACAGTTTTAAAAAGTTCCCGTAATTTCATCGCATAAAATAGCATAAATATCCCACATATTCCATCACATTTTTTAAGAAAACGTGACGCATAATTAAGGATTTTAGCCCAAAACAATCACAAAAAAAACTCCACATTTTTCTGGAAGGACTGAATTACTTGACAACTAGTTGATTAATCTTTGCTGTACATGAATTCTTAAATATCCACCAGACAGACGAGGTATATTCACCAGCACAGTGCGCTGCAGATTAGAGGGCATCCGTCTGAACAGCAGCCGTCCCACCAGACTGGCGATGGAGGGAAAGACCAGCGCCCCACACAGAGTCCTGGACACAGAGAGGTGATCTCCTGCTCCGAACCCGTCAGCAGGGACTCGGGGCACGTAACGCCGGCCACCTGAGACAAAACACAGTTCAGGAGGATTTAGGCTTCCTTGGAGGCTCCACGCAGAGCCTACATAAGTTTATACTTGTGCGTGTGTGTGTGTGTGCATGTGTGAGTGTGTGTGTACGTAACTTCACATTTTCTTGAGGAAAGACCCCCTAAACCCTCCGGCAAATATGTGCATTTACAGTATGTCTTTCTACTAACTTAGGGGAACACTGTAACAGGACAAAGTAGCTGTTAAGACTGAAGCGATGTAGGCCTGTGTGTGTGAGTGAGTGAGTGTACGTCGATCTCTTTAAGAGAATAGCAGGGCCGGCATGTGTGTGTGTGGGGAGTGTTTGTGTACCGTGTGTGTGTGTGTGTGTGTGTGTGTGTGTGTGTGTGTGTGTGTGTGTGTACCTGGTGGGAGCTTCCCTTTGTAGGAGTATCTCTGCCACAGCCTCACCAGATAATCCTCCCAGCGGAACATCTTCCCCAGCACCAGCACCACAGGGATGGTGGGCAGGCCCATGAGCAGGAAGAGAGGGTCGGCTCGCTCCATCACATACAGACCCTTCTTATGTCCCACAACCTACACACACACACACACACACACACACACACACACACACACACACGAGGTGAACACACTGTCACGCTCTCTGGTTTTAAGCCCAGTTCAAACCAAAGATTGGCATTTTTAGAACATTGCAGGAAAAGTTTCAGCGGTCTGAAGCGGCCTGTCTCAGCTCGACTCAAACCAGCCAATGGCGTCGCTGCGACTCAGCTGGTGGAGTCTCCAGAGGCTGGTTTTACAACGTAAGAAAACAAACTGCTGAAAACACAGAACAGAACAGAGAAGACGAGGCAACCAGAAACTCGAAAAACGTCAGCAAAAACAAAAAGGTTTAAAAAAATGACAAAAACGTTGAAAAAAAGTGACAAGAACGTAGTAGGAAACTGAAAAATGACAAAAACGTTTAAAAAAGCACCAGAAAAAATGCGATAAAAAGTGACTCAAACCAGCCGATGGTGTCGCTGTGACTCAGTCAAAAAAAAGTGTCAAAAAAGTGGCGGGAAAAATGTGGAAAGGGCCCAAAAAACGTCAAAATAGCGCCAATAGCATGAAAGTAGTCGAAATTGTCCAAAAAAAGCGTTACAAAAGACCCGTCAAAAACTTGAAAACACTGAATAAGCGTCAAGAAAGACTTAAAAAAACGTCAAAATCATCACAACAGCTCTGAAAATGTTAGTAATCGTCAAGAGAGCTCGTCTCGCTGCAGATCTTTGGTCTGAGCTGGTTTATTACTATATATATATATATATATATATATATATATATATATATATATATATATATATTTATTAGGGCTGTCAAAATAGCGCGTTAATTTCAATTAATTAATCTGAGAAGAAACTAACGCAGATTAATCCATTCCATATTGACGTTTGCATACAGAAGAAAATCTGGTGCCACTGATATGTCTGCGCTTCTTCTGCTGCTCTGAAACAGACGTTACAGGAAACACAAACACCGCTGCATGTGACGCTAGTTAACACTATACTCAACAGCAGCTAACGTTAGCCTACCGCTAGCTAGTTAACACTATACTCAACAGCAGCTAACGTTAGCCTACCGCTAGCTAGTTAACACTATACTCAACAGCAGCTAACGTTAGCCTACCGCTAGCTAGTTAACACTATACTCGACAGCAGCTGACGTTAGCCTACCGCTAGCTAGTTAACACTATACTCGACAGCAGCTAACGTTAGCCTACCACTAGCTAGTTAACACTATACTAGACAGCAGCTGACGTTAGCCTACCGCTAGCTAGTTAACACTATACTCGACAGCAGCTAACGTTAGCCTACCACTAGCTAGTTAACACTATACTCGACAGCAGCTAACGTTAGCCTACCGCTAGCTAGTTAACACTATACTCAACAGCCGCTAACGTTAGCCTACCGCTAGCTAGTAGCTGGATTAAACACGGTTAAATGCTGACAGCTAACGCTAAACGGTGTAAAGTGTGACTGTGTTTACTGTAGAGGATTCAACACCGGGATGTAACAATCTGCAGCTGCCGTCAGAGAAACAACACAGACGGTGTGTTCAATGAAACTGGTAAACTACAGCCTCGTGGTGCATTTGAAGTTATTGTAAATGTCCTTTTCCCATCTGGTTGTTGTTTTTGTCGTTCAACAGCAATTTACTAGTGAAATAAGTTATTGTTCTACATTATTATTAATCATTTAATGTTGACCATATGGCCTTAGCAATAAACAAGCCGTTCTTTAATGTCACCAACTGTTGTTTAGTACCTTTTTTTGTTCTTTTCTTTTTTTACTTTCTTAAAAAGTATCGGTTCAGGCACCGTTAATTATGTATGCGATTAATTTCGATTAATTAATCACAGAGTATGTCATTAATGTAATGTAATTAGATTACATTTTGTAATCGATTGACAGCCCTAATATATATATATATATATATATATATATATATATATATATATATATATATATATATATATATATATAAATAAAAGTTATTATCTTTCTGTGCAATATTTTATTGACTGGGACCTGCATGACAGTCACAGCTCCGTATGTGACGGCGGACCAGTAGACGGTCCCGACCACCACCCCGATGGCTGCGAACGGACTGGCCCGGGTCAGAGCTCGGTCCACCTGCTGGAGGAAATACACCAACGGGCCTGAGGGGGGGAGGCAAGGAAACACACACTTAAGAGTTCTGCTCATATTCTGTACTTCTCTTCTCATTAATAAATCCCATAAAAAGACCCAAAAAGCATTGTGTGTGCGTCAAAGGCTGATATATCTTCTTCCAGCTTTCATAAATCCACCAGAGTTTAGAATAACAACACAAAGGAAGCCTGAGGTCTAAATGAGTGAAATCAGAAGTGGGACGTTGAGGATATAGACTAGAAGAAACGCAACCCCACGCTGCGCTGGCCAATCATGTAACCGGAGATCAGACTTGTCGGTGTGGTTTGAGGCGGTGTGAGAGTCCCGTACAGGAAACAGGAAACATCACTGCCTCTATCGCTAACACAACACGAGCACTGAACTGCCCGGGAGTTTGTGTTAAAGGAGAATTCCGGTCAATTTCAACACGTAGCTCTGTTGTTTGGAAATCTGGAGTGCTGTCAGTAGCAAAAAAAACTAAAACAATCGGTGCTGCCTACACCGTGTTATCCTCCTGCTACGTTAGCACCCAACAGGCTTAAACAGGGCAGGTTATAAACATGTTTTAAGCCTCTAAACATGCTCAAAATGTCATTACAAGTGCCTCCCCATGTGCAGTGATTCCTTCTGAGTGAACACAGTGAATCTGACTGCTGGAGATGTGACAGAAAGGCATAAACGTTGTTAATCCAGCCAGTGCACATACCTCTGTTTATTTCCTGTTTTCCGGTCAAGTCCACACTAGTCGATTATCTAACTCATACAATCCAATATTCCAGCCAGATTCCCTGTGTTCCCTCAGAAGGAATCACTGCACATGGGGAGGCACTTGTTATGACATTTTGAGCATGTTTAGAGGCTTAAAACATGTTTATAACCTGCCCTGTTTAAGCCTGTTGGGTGCTAACGCTAGCAGGAGGATAACACGGTGTAGGCAGCACTGATTGGTTTAGTTTTTCTCGCTACTGACAGCTCTCCACATTTACAAACAACAGAGCTACGTGTTGGAATCGACCGGAATTCTCCTTTAATAGCTGAATGTTTCCTCCAACAACAAAGCACTCGCTATGTCTCGCTCCTCTCTTTTCTTTCTCTCTTTCTCCGGGAAATGAAGCTGCCTTCAAGTGCAGTAGGAAACGTCGACATCTACAAACGATCTGACGGAAAACAGTAACGGTGAAATATAAAGTCTACTTGTGCTTCGGAGGGGGGTTTAAGAACACAAACGGGCCGTTTCATTTAGAGATGGTCTGATACCATTTTTTGCTTCCCGATACCGATTCTGATACCTGAACTTGCGTATCGGCCGATACAGAGTACTGATCCGATACCAGTGTGTCATATATTTTATTATGTTTTAACAACTGTATACTACTATCCCTGTATAGATGATATGATGTATAACAGCTGTATACTACTATCCCTGTATGGATGATATGATGTATAACAACTGTATACTACTATCTGTATAGATGATATGATGTATAACAACTGTATACTACTATCTCTGTATAGATGATATGATGTATAACAACTGTATACTACTATCCCTGTATGGATGATATGATGTATAACAACTGTATACTACTATCTCTGTATAGATGATATGATGCATAACAGCTGTATACTACTATCTGTATGGATGATATGATGTATAACAGCTGTATACTACTATCTCTGTATGGATGATATGATGCATAACAGCTGTATACTACTATCTCTGTATGGATGATATGACAACCCTGTGGAGAATAGCTTTTTTATTTTGGTCTGAATGCCCCTAAAGAGCACCTGAAGGTTCCCAGGCCGGCTAGACTTTTTTCTTGATGTAAACGGTCACTCACCCATCTTGGGGAAGGTGATATGATATTCAGTGCCACACTGGGGACAGCTGACCGCTCCGCCGCTGTTTCCTTTCTGCTTCTCGTCCAGCCAGCGCTGCAGACAGGCCTGGTGGATCCATTTAGTGCAGCCTTTACACCTGCAGGGGCTCACCCACTCTGCACTGTGGTCATCTCGCTCCGTGGCAAAACACACCCAACAGTGTCTGGACAGCACACACACACACACACACACACACACACACAGACACACACACACACAGACACACACACACAGACCGATACAGACCGATACACACAGACAGACAGCACACACACACACACTTATGAATGTTCCAGGTCTTAATCTGACTTTCTACACAGTTTGACTTCCTCATAACATCTGATGGCAGAATGAAAATCTCGGAATAAGTCCGACATGACGTCTAGTCAGAGGAGACGTGGTCTTACTTCTCCGGCTGCTCCTCAGCGAGGGCCATGGTGCTGAACGGACTCTGCTCTGCTGGGTGTTAACATGAACCCATCAGACTGCAAGCGGGGACCCTAGAAATGAGCGGAAACAGACAGAGCAATAGAGCAAACAGTTGAAAAGAATGAATGAACCCTCCTGTTGTCCTAGGGTCAAATGTGACCCCCTTTTTTAAGTTTCTGTATCAGAAAAAAAGGGTTTCTTTCAACCAAGTTGCCTCAAAAAATAACATGGATGGTTCCATATGACGCTCTTTGCAAGTGAAATGAAGGATCGGCTCATTACTTTCATTGAATTTTGGGTGTTTTTATTCAATTTATAGGATTTGAAAATGAATTGAAATGGTTTCTAAACGTTGACATATACCCGTCTGGAATGAGGTTGGCTAAGAAGATGTAACACAGAATGGGGAAATAATGTATACTTTACAGAATAAACAGAAGGGAGGACAACACAAGGGTTAATTCATTATATTTTATTTCATGTCATGCCACTAAGTGGCCCATCCGAAACCCATTTTTACTGGCCTTTATACATATTGGGGGTTTTTTTTCAGAGAAAACTAGCATTATTATAATAGCATTATTCTTACCCTAACCAATCCCCATCCTCATGCCTAAACCTAACTAACCTAACGTCGACACGTCTAGCAGATCTGATCTAGCATTTACATGAAAAATTCAAACGTTGTAAAACTACAAAAATTACAAAAATTATGTATTATTATTTAAAAAAAAAAAAAGTTTTTAAAAAGCACCGAAAAGAAAACCGGGAAAAACGCTGGAAGAAAGCATTAAAAGATGGTTCAAATGTCGAAATTTTTTTCGAAAACGTCAACAAAACAAACGTTTTAAACGTCGTATATACATATATATTTATTTATTTATTTTGTACACAGTTTTTCTAAAAATGACCTATGACACAGCACCTAAACATACAGACATTACCATAAACAGAAACGTATTCTTTCGAAATGAATAATCAAACTAACATGTGAAACCGTGTTTTAAACCGTCCTCTCTGGGATAATGTAGCTATGTTTCAAGGACAAGTCAAGTATTGTGTCTTTAATTATATTGTTATGAACTTAAGTTATCTTGTAACTTTACTGTATGATGTTTTAACGCCATAATACGTTAATGTAAAGCACTTTACAGCTGTATTTTATGTATGAAAGGTGCTTTAAAAATAATAAAAGATGTGAAAATTAACATCGCCACTCACCCAAAGTCCCGTTCTCTCGATTTAACTGACTTTTAACGTTTGTCGGCACGAGCTCACCCACGTCACTATAAGTTGATGCTAACAGGAGATAGCTAACGTCAGTTGACTTTTGCTAAGATTCAGTTTTACATTAAGCTAACTGGTAGCGTTAACTTAATATTCGTCGGTTTATAAAACGATATATTGTTGCGATATCAATATAAAAACACCACCTACCTGAGAAATAAGAATATATCCAAATGTATAATATAGTTACTGTTTAATCCGTACTTCTGTGCTGTGTTTTGCTCATGTAACTTTCTGACAGGGACTACAGAAGGGTAGCTAGCTAGGGTTTTTAGCAGCTTTCTGATTGGTCGGCGGCTGTGACGGTAGTTGCTGCATTCAGGGTGTCTGGGAAAATCACAGAATCGGGCATTCGGGCGTGAAACTACCCCATAATTCTTGTGATTCTTGTCATAAACTATAATTTGACCGTCAGATCAATTAATATATGTTATACTATATAACTACCTTGTACGCCATACACGTAAAACGTATATACACATTTAAATTAGAATAAAATGAAATAAAATACCATCATTATGTACATATATACCTAGAGAGACTTTCTAACTTTAGAAACCCATTGTAAAGGGTGACCTGCCGTTTTAGTCTCTGCATCGGCTCAAAAGATCCCAATAAACCAGTAACGTTTAACTGGGCGTTTTTCCTCACAAAGAGAAGCCGTAGTTTCCACAGCTTGTGCTGCCCCTGAAAGCAAACAAGCCTGAAACGCATGGCTATTCGGTTAAACGCTTTGATTGGTCGACCCTCCTGTCAGTCAAGATTCTTGTAAATATGATTGGCTGATTCTCCTTTCAGTCCGAGCGGCAGCGGTGGTGTTGTTGTGGTAGGCAGACAGAGGCGGGCCAACTGTTCAGCAGCAGCACAGAGAGAGAAGCGGCGGCGTCGAGACGGCACAGTGCGGAGTGACAGCGCGTTATCTTTTACATGATTAAAACACTGCGCGGGGAGGAATACACACACGGATCGATAGAAACATATCTTCAATATCTAGTCCGTCATGGAGTCCTATGACATTTTAGCTAACCAGCCCGTTGTGATTGATAATGTAAGTATGATGATGTCATTCATCCACACCCTAACCGAGGCCGCTAGGCTAACTGTTAGCCTTGGCAACTATTGTGTTATAGCTAACAAATATGTATGTGGTCGACCCCGGTCACCTATATTGAATGTGCAGTGGCTTCCACCGTTGCTTGACAGGTCTCCACCCTAAAATGTTATTAGCATTAGCTCCAGCTGCTAGCATAAATAGCATCTTCTTGATTTATCCAACCCAAAGCTGCAGCTAGCTTCCAGTTAACCGACTGGCTTAAGCTAGCTCCGGTTTGCCATCAGATGGGAGACACTACAGGGGAAAACATTCGTTTTCTATTTAGACATTTTGGGCTATTACTCTTCTATAACATGTCTTCTTTCAGACTGGTGGAAAGAAAACATTCATTATACTACACTTTATCTAATTCTTGTTTGTAATTTCCTCCTAAATTACGCAAACGTTAGCTTTAGATAATGCCTCATTTACATATTTGAACATATTTTTTTTTTCTCCAGAAAACTCGTAACAGAAAATCAGCGTCTTAATGTCAGTAAATGGGGGAAGTTTCATGGTGATATCCGTTACAAATGTCCACCCTGTCTTCAAAATCGTAGTTTTCCAATCCAAACCTGACAGCTCAGCAAGAATGTGAGAGGCTTTTTAAAAGTCTAGTTAGCTTTACACACTGTTGTGTTTTCAGTTTGACTCCCTTTCCTGTTGTGCTAGGATAAGAGAGGACACACGAATGAACGCCGCAGAAACACACTTTGGCTGTTCATTGGAGTTCTATATTAGTAATAACCCATTGAGATGAACCATCACTGTTTTCAAAAGAGACGGACCTCAAAAACACATCAGTACAAGACAAACATTTTGAACATATTTCTTAACGTTTATAAGGGGAAAGCAAAAAAAACAGAACAAACACAAACCAAAGGCCAATAACAACACACACACACACACACAGAGACACACGCACACAGAGACACTCACACACACACAGACACACACACACACACACACAGACAGAGACACACGCACACAGAGACACCCCCACGCGCACACACACACAGACACACATATATACACACAGACCGACAGACACACACACCTGTGCCTAATGAGAGTGTAACACAAAGTAGCTGTTAAGACAGAAGCTGTGTGTGTGTGTGTGTGTGTGTGTGTGTGTGTGTCGGAGGCTTCCGGCTGTGTCTTATGACCTCCCTGTCTGCTGAGAGATTAAAGCACTGCAGCTTTTAGTTCACTCCGTAACCCTGTGATGTTGAGTTTAAATGTGTCATATCCAATGTACAATAACACTTTTTTAACACTCCCACCACTGAGCGTAAAGGCCGTGACACGCCGACCGTCGGCAGAAAAGCCAGACGGACTGATCAGTCTCCCCGAGTTGGTCGAAAAAGTGCCTCAGAACACAGCGAAGAGACGAGACGTAATACATCTCCATAACAGCAGGCGGCGCTAATCTGATAGTCGCCCAAAAAATGAAAACCGGCAGCTGATTGGACGAACGCGTCACGTGGGTCTGGCTGCTGCTTCCGGATTTTGGATTTCTTTCGACCGGCCATTACCATAGACAGTATATGTGTAATGGACCAACAGATCCCGTTGTCTCTGGACGGAGACCAGTGAAGGACATTAGAAGCTCTTTCCCGGTGATGGCTGAGCGTTACTGAGCAGCCTCCAACTGAGCTTGAAGACGTAGATGTGACGTGAGCAACCTGTCTGAAAGTTGGAAGTCTTCTGGTAGCTGTGCCAAGAGAAATCTCAATCATTCCCAATCTAGCAGAGACGGAGAGCGTAGGTATATGTAAGGAGATAACATAGACACAGGCTGATTATTGATCACTATAATGATATCAACGCCATTTGGCCTCCATTGACTTACATTACCTTGCGATTGCGTGTCAATTCACGCCGTAGCGAGTAGTATGTACTCAGTACTCAGATGCCTCAACTCTACTGACCTTGTTGAACACGTGTGATGACCCTACGCTGTATCAGGGCAATGTGGATTGGTTAGTTAAGTGGTGTGATAACAATGCTCTCATTATTAACACTGTGAAGACAGAGGAAATCATTTTCGGAGTAACCCTGAATTGTCAGCTGTCCTCAGTGAAGATCCATGACTCAGAAATCAGTCACGTATCTATAGGTCTATAAATATCTGGGTGTCATGATAGACGAAACTCTCTCATGGACTCTCTCATCATCTGCAAAAAAATACATGTTTATTTTCTCCGTAGATTGAGATCCTTTTGGAGCTAGTAGCCAAATCATTTCTTTGTTTTTCACATGAGTAATTCAGAGTATCATGCTCTACTGTAGTACTGCTTGGCTAAGTAGCCTATCAGTTAAAAATAAAACCAAGCTATTGAATCAGATTAAAATGTGCTCAAAGATTATAGGACTACCTGTAGCACACTCCTTTCAGGAGGCTCACAATACTAGTATGCTCAGACTGGCCAGAAATATTTCAAATGACTCCTCACATGTCTTGCACAGTGAATATCAGCTTCTGCCTTCAAACATTTTCATAACATTCTCTTTAATCAGACTGATCAGAGGTTATTGGACCCGTCCAGTTTAACAACCAGTAGAACTATTGAGAGGTCATTGGACCCGTCCAGTTTAACAACTAGTAGAACTATTGAGAGGTCATTGGACCCGTCCAGTTTAACAACTAGTAGAACTATTGAGAGGTCATTGGACCCGTCCAGTTTAACAACTAGTAGAACCATTGAGAGGTTATTGGACCCATCCAGTTTAACAACTAGTAGAACTATTGAGAGGTCATTGGACCCGTCCAGTTTAACAACAAGTAGAACTATTGAGAGGTTATTGGACCCGTCCAGTTTAACAACAAGTAGAACCATTCACAGGTTATTGGACCCGTCCAGTTTAACAACTAGTAGAACTATTGAGAGGTCATTGGACCCGTCCAGTTTAACAACTAGTAGAACTATTGAGAGGTCATTGGACCCGTCCAGTTTAACAACTAGTAGAACTATTGAGAGGTCATTGGACCCGTCCAGTTTAACTCCACATACTGTTGTGTTGATGGAGTTTACTGTGAAAACGTTCGCTTTCTTCCGAGTCGACTATTAAACGAACAGCTCCACCAAAACCATCACCGCGGTGGGTCCGTTCTAGGTGTAGGTTGTTCGGACAGACCAGCCCCCACTTCAAAAAAAAAAATCCTAAAGGAAACACTGAACTGTAGGAAGGCATTCGGAAATGTCAACAGATGATGTCATCAGTGCACACGGGGCAACAAGCGCACGTTAACACAGGCGCACACCTACATAAGAAGATGTTTTAAAATGTTCAAT
Source organism: Sander vitreus (assembly GCF_031162955.1). NCBI lineage: Eukaryota > Metazoa > Chordata > Actinopteri > Perciformes > Percidae > Sander > Sander vitreus. The sequence continues at coordinate 2,107,189 of NC_135870.1, read as the reverse complement.
GCCTTATCGCGCTGATGTGACCGAGCCCGACCCGACCCCCAACATCATTTCTAAATATCTGTCTGAACCTGGCATGGCCCGACGGGCACCGATGGGCTCGGTTCGGGTATCCATCCTCTGTTACACGCGGATAGCTCAAAATGCGTACAGATAACACGCCACTTGGCTTAAGAAAGTGGGCGTGATGTCATGTTGCTATTACTGCATTCAACCCATCGTAAGTATTAGGAGCAGTGGACAGCTACACATACAGCGCCCGGGGGAGCAACTTGGGGTTCGATGTCTCGCTCAGGGACACTTTGACATGTGGCCGGAGGGAGCCTGGGATTGATCTGCCAACCTTGTGGTTATGGGGGGCGTGGGGGGGGGGCGACCATTCTGCCTCCGAGCCACAAGCGGTGCAACATGCAGAGACATAGGTTTTAATGACTTCTTTATAAATACTATTTAAGTAGGTTGTACTGTTTTATCCTCCACTTCCTTTCCTGCGTATATTTTTTGAATAGTAGTTCTTGTATTATACATCCACTGTAGCTTTTAGTTCCTACCAGAAGCATGGGATGTCATAACCAATATGCAATACAACTGTTTAACGCTTCCAACGAACGAGCGTTAGTTAAGACTCGCATACACACTCAAAAATGGAGGTAGGAGACAAGAACCTTTCTGTACTTCCAGGTACACTTTTTTAATATGTTCCCTTAAGAGTACAGTGCTGTTTTTTAAGAGGCCAGAACTGGACCTTTTGACTAATTGAAGGGTACAAAATGAAAGAAAAGGGTACACAATTGTCATTCAAAAGTACCTTGCCTGGGACATGCATATACGTTTCTGAATTCTTTCCTGTGTATATTGTTTTAATTCTATCCTGTTATGTCTTGTATATATACCGTATGTGTGCTGTGTGTCTTATATTTGCTGCTGTATCACTGACATTTCCCAATTGTGGATCAATGAAGCCTAATCTAATCTAATATCCCTCTTTTCTGCAGGGTTCGGGGGTGATCAAAGCTGGTTTTGCCGGTGACCAGATCCCCAAATACTGTTTCCCTAACTAGTAAGTGTTCCTTCACCCCTTTCTTAAAGCCCTCAGCTACATTATCAACTAATCTGCTTATTATTTTGTCCATCTTTGTCTTTCAAATGTCAGGATCTTTGTGGAAAAAAATGTACATCACAGTCTCCCAGAGATATATATCTTTCACAATGATGTCAAACCGAGAAAAGCAAAACAATACTGACATTTAAAGAGGCTGGTGTCAGCAAATGTTCGGCATGTTTGCTTGAGAAGTGACTCAAATGATTCATTGACAATCAGAGACCTGCCGGTTTTAAGCTTTAGTTTGACTCAGTTCTGCATATCTGTGTTGCGTTTATATTTGGTTGCCTGACGTGTGTGTGTGTGTGTGTGTGTGTGTGTGTGTGTGTGTGTGTGTCTGTGTGTCTCTCTCTGTGTGTGTGTCTGTGTGTGTGTGTGTCTCTCTCTGTGTGTGTGTGTGTGTCTCGTCTGCTGTCTGTCTCTCTCTCTGTGTGTGTGTCTGTCTCTGTGTGTGTGTGTGTGTCTGTCTGTGTGTGTGTGTCTGTGTGTGTGTCTGTCTCTGTGTGTGTGTGTGTGTGTGTCTCGCTCTGTGTGTGTGTGTGTGTGTCTCTGTCTGTGTCTGTGTGTGTGTGTGTGTGTCTGTGTGTCTCTCTCTGTGTGTGTGTGTCTCTCTGTGTGTGTGTCTCTCTCTGTGTGTGTGTCTCTCTCTGTGTGTGTGTGTGTGTGTGTGTGTCTCTCTCTGTGTGTGTGTGTGTGTGTGTTTCAGTGTGGGGCGTCCCAAGCATGTGCCGTGATGGCAGGAGCCCTGGAGGGGGACCTCTTCATCGGACCCAAGGCGGAGGTAACACTCCACAGTTTGGAGGATTTTTTTTTAGCCAGAATCACACAGTTAAGATTCTTCCCTGAGGGTATTTTTTCCAGCAGAGTGCACAATGTGTACTTTTATTCAGAACTATAACTCCATACAGAAGGGGGTTGTTCATTTTTTTAACAGGAGCAAAGGCCTGATAGGAGCTCCCTACTTATAGTATGAGAAGATCGCTTCTTTTAAGCAGCCCGCTTTATAAGCTACAGTTTAGACCACTGGTTCTCAAGCTGTTTCCAATAATGTTCCCCCTTTGAACAGTTCCTTTAAGCCCTGTACCCCTAGCCCCATGAGAGCGTCCTGAGCTCGCCAGCTCCAGTTTTCCACTCGCAGATCAGTCTGGCATGTTGAGACAGAGAAGATGTGGAGCTGTTCGCCAAACCATCCACCAATCAGCGTTGGTTTTGAGGCGGGTTTAGGTGTGACGCAACGAGAAGCGACCGTTCAGTCTAAACAACGTGGCGGCTTCCACAGATGAGATGAGCGTAGCTATCGCGCAAGTTTTTATCCGAATTAGGAAGTATTCCTTCATTGAAAGAAGAGCACTGGAGGCTTTTCTCGGAGGAAAAGATGTTTTTGCTCTTCTTCAGAAGTGTACCGTGAAAACTTGGCGGGGATTGTCGTTGATGAGGTTCATGTCACATACAAATGGTACGTTTAAAAACGTTAACGTTAGCTACGTTACCTAGCTTAATTGTTTGATAAACGATGGCATTAGAAGAACAGCAAGGTCCTTGAAGCCAAAACTAACGCTAGCTACACTAACTTAGCTAGCTCTGATCTGATTGGTTGATTTGGCCCGTCTATCACCAACATAGGTGGTGATAGACAGATGGTTTATCCAATCAGCTAACCAGTATTTTCGCCCCTGGAACGGAAAGTTCCCAGATGGATATGGCGAGCAAATGCGAAGCTAATCCATCTAGTTTCCCTAACTAGTAAGTGTTCCTTCACCCCTTTCTTAAAGCCCTCAGCTACATTATCAACTAATCTGCTTATTATTTTGTCCATCTTTGTCTTTCAAATGTCAGGATCTTTGTGGAAAAAAAATGTACATCACAGTCTCCCAGAGATATATATCTTTCACAATGATGTCAAACCGAGAAAAGCAAAACAATACTGACATTTAAAGAGGCTGGTGTCAGCAAATGTTCGGCATGTTTGCTTGAGAAGTGACTCAAATGATTCATTGACAATCAGAGACCCTGCCGGTTTTAAGCTTTAGTTTGACTCAGTTCTGCATATCTGTGTTGCGTTTATATTTGGTTGCCTGACGTGTGTGTGTGTGTGTGTGTGTGTGTGTGTGTGTCTGTGTGTGTGTGTGTGTGTGTGTGTGTCTGTCTCTCTCTGTGTCTGTGTGTGTGTGTGTGTGTGTGTGTGTGTGTCTGTCTCTGTGTGTGTGTGTGTGTGTCTCGCTCTGCTGTCTGTCGTCTCTCTCTGTGTGTGTGTCTGTCTCTGTGTGTGTGTGTCTGTCTGTCTGTGTGTGTGTGTGTGTGTGTGTCTGTCTCTGTGTGTGTGTGTGTGTGTCTCGCTCTGTGTGTGTGCTCTGTGTGTCTCTCTGTGTGTGTGTGTGTGTGTGTGTCTCGCTCTGTCTCTCTCTGTGTGTGTGTCTGTCTCTGTGTGTCTCTCTTTGTGTGTGTCTCTCTTTGTGTGTGTCTCTCTTTGTGTGTGTCTCTCTCTGTGTGTGTGTGTGTGTGTGTGTGTGTGTGTGTGTGTGTGTTTGTTTGTTTCAGTGTGGGGCGTCCCAAGCATGTGCGCGTGATGGCAGGAGCCCTGGAGGGGGACCTCTTCATCGGACCCAAGGCGGAGGTAACACTCCACAGTTTGGAGGATTTTTTTTTAGCCAGAATCACACAGTTAAGATTCTTCCCTGAGGGTATTTTTTCCAGCAGAGTGCACAATGTGTACTTTTATTCAGAACTATAACTCCATACAGAAGGGGGGTTGTTCATTTTTTTAACAGGAGCAAAGGCCTGATAGGAGCTCCCTACTTATAGTATGAGAAGATCGCTTCTTTTAAGCAGCCCGCTTTATAAGCTACAGTTTAGACCACTGGTTCTCAAGCTGTTTCCAATAATGTTCCCCCTTTGAACAGTTCCTTTAAGCCATGTACCCCTAGCCCCATGAGAGCGTCCTGAGCTCGCCAGCTCCAGTTTTCCACTCGCAGATCAGTCTGGCATGTTGAGACAGAGAAGATGTGGAGCTGTTCGCCAAACCATCGACCAATCAGCGTTGGTTTTGAGGCGGGTTTAGGTGTGACGCAACAAGAAGCGACCGTTCAGTCTAAACAACGTGGCGGCTTCCACAGATGAGATGAGCGTAGCTATCGCGCAAGTTTTTATCCGAATTAGGAAGTATTCCTTCATTGAAAGAAGAGCACTGGAGGCTTTTCTCGGAGGAAAAGATGTTTTTGCTCTTCTTCAGAAGTGTACCGTGAAAACTTGGCGGGGATTGTCGTTGATGAGGTTCATGTCACATACAAATGGTACGTTTAAAAACGTTAACGTTAGCTACGTTACCTAGCTTAATTGTTTGATAAACGATGGCATTAGAAGAACAGCAAGGTCCTTGAAGCCAAACTAACGCTAGCTACACTAACTTAGCTAGCTCTGATCTGATTGGTTGATTTGGCCCGTCTATCACCAACATAGGTGGTGATAGACAGATGGTTTATCCAATCAGCTAACCAGTATTTTCGCCCCTGGAACGGAAAGTTCCCAGATGGATATGGCGAGCAAATGCGAAGCAATCCATCTGGCGGAGTCAGGTTAATGTACCCCCTAACCAGCGCGAGTCATTTTTGGTAGAAATAGCTCAGTCAGATGTCAGGACTTCATCCTGGAAATGTACTTCCGTTGATCCAGACTGATTTCCACCTTCCTGATGTTTTCCTAATGTCTCCCGTCTGTCCGACCGCCAGGAGCACAGGGGCCTGCTGTCGGTGCGGTATCCGATGGAGCACGGCATAGTGAAGGACTGGAACGACATGGAGAGGATCTGGCAGTACGTCTACTCCAAGGAGCAGCTGCAGACATTCTCAGAGGAGGTGAGGATGTCCTCTCCGCCTTTCCTGCTGCTACACAGGCGAAAAACTGTTTGTCGGATATGTGGATATTCAAACGTGTGTGTGTGTGTGTGTGTGTGTGTGTGTGTGTGTGTGTGTGTGTGCGTCGTCGTGTTTTCTCTTTGGTAGCATCCTGTACTGCTGACCGAAGCTCCTCTCAACCCCAGCAAGAACAGAGAGAAGGCCGCGGAGGTTTTCTTTGAGACCTTCAACGTTCCCGCTCTCTTCATCTCCATGCAGGCTGTCCTCAGCTTGTGAGTACACATGCAGAAAAATCGACAATAACATCAAAAAATTGGAAAAAATGTGACCAAAAAAAATTTTATTAATTTGAAATTTTTGACCCAGAAAAAAAAAAAAAAGTTGCATGGTCGGTGGGTTACACAAGTGTGTGTGTGTGTGTCTCTCTCTCTCTCTCTGTGTGTGTGTGTGTCTCTCTCTCTCTCTGTGTGTGTGTGTGTGTGTGTGTGTGTCTCTCTCTCTCTGTGTGTGTGTGTGTCTCTCTCTCTCTCTCTCTGTCTGTGTGTCTCTCTCTCTCTCTCTCTGGGAAGACAACACAAGGGTCTGTCTGTCTGTCTGTTTGTGTGTATCTGTGTGTGTGTCTCTGTGTGTCTCTCTCTCTCTGGGAAGACAACACAAGGGTGTCTCTCTGTGTGTGTGTGTGTGTGTGTGTGTGTGTGTGTCAGTTGCATGGTCGGTGGGAAGACAACACAAGGGTTAAATGCTCTGTACGTAGCCAATCCTGGCGTGTAAATCTGACGTGACTGGCCCGTGTTTTTGTTGCAGGTACGCCACAGGCCGGACCACTGGCGTCGTGCTGGACTCGGGCGACGGGGTGACCCACGTGGTTCCCATCTACGAGGGCTTCGCCATCCCGCACTCCATCATGCGCGTGGACATCGCCGGGCGAGACGTGTCGCGGTACCTGCGCCTGCTGCTGCGCAAAGAAGGCTACAACTTCAACACCTCGGCCGAGTTCGAGGTCGTCCGCACCGTCAAAGAGGTGAGGCGCGGGGGCGGACCTCTAGCTCACCCAGTGAGAGCGTGCGCCCCATTTAGGCTGAGTCCTTCATAGCGGCCCCGGGTTCGAATCCGACCTACGGCCCTTTGCTGCGTGTCGTCCCCTTGTCTTTTTCTCTCCCCTTACCTGTCAACCCACTGTCCGTATCAAATAAAGGGAAAAGCCCCAAATAATAAGCTTAAAAAAGAAGAAGTGGTGAGTAGTGATAGACTGATTTTATCGGCCGGCCGATATTTCGGGCCGTTATTTGAGTTTTTACGTGTATCAGCATCAGCCGATGCGTGGCTGCTGTGTTCGCCGATAGTTTTTTCCCATCATTATTTACAGACGGGCGTCCACAGGCAGCTCTGTGTTGCTGGAGACACTGCAGTTCACGTGCAGACCATGCACTGCCCCTCCCCCACTAACAGTGCTGGTGCTGGAAGCCTGGCAGGCTTGCTGGTGCTGGAAGCCTGGCAGGCTTGCTGGTGCTGGAAGCCTGGCAGGCTTGCTGGTGCTGGAAGCCTGGCAGGCTTGCTGGTGCTGGAAGCCTGGCAGGCTTGCTGGTGCTGCAAGCCTGGCAGGCTTGCTGGTGCTGCAAGCCTGGCACCTTATAATATGTCAGCAAGCAATGCCTCATCAAGGCATACAAAAAATACATTAAAATCATTGCGGCTATATAGGTACATAACAGTGAAATGAAAAGTGGTACGAGGGTAAAAACAAAAGATAGAGGAAGTCATAACGATGGTCCATAATGTTTGGGAATGTTTTGATTTGAAGTGGTGATAGAGCTGTCTCTCTGACATACAACGGAAGGTTATTCCAGAGGTACGGTGCTCGGTAAGAAAAAGGCACGGTGGCCTGCCGATACCTTTTTGACCCTAGGAATGTCTAAAAGGTTGGTACCCAGGGAGCGGAGTGGTCGTGCGGGGGGTATAGGGGTTGATCAGTTCAGCTAGGTATGAGGGCGCAAAGCCATTCAGCTATTTTTGTAGGTAAAAAGGAGGATTTTACAATCTTGCTCTTGCCTGGATGGGTAGCCAGTGGAGCGAGGTTTATCGCTGCATTGTTTTAGTTTTTTTGTCTAATCAAATGTGTTTTCTGACTCCGCAGAGAGCGTGTTATCTGTCTCTCAACCCACAAAAGGACGAGACTTTGGAAACAGAGAAGGCGCAGTACGTACTCCCGGATGGAAGCACTTTAAATGTGAGTGGACGTGAAGTATTTCCCACATATTCCTCTAGTGAAAATGTGAGAGCCTCCCCCCCTCCCCCCGTCTGAACCGATCTCCAGCCCCTGAAACGCGCCCTTCTTTCCTCAGATCGGGCCGGCGAGGTTCCGGGCGCCGGAGCTGTTGTTCAGACCCGACCTGATCGGAGACGAGAGCTCGGGGATCCACGAGGTCCTGGCGTACGCCATCCAGAAGTCCGACATGGACCTCCGGCGCACGCTCTACTCCACCATAGTGCTGTGTGGCGGCTCCACCCTCATCAAAGGTTTGTTTGTTTTTGTTTGTGGCCCTAGCAGTCAGCTGCTCTTCCTGGACGCCACACTAGACACACAATGCATACCCATTACATCATTATTTAATGAATGAGAACCTTTGAACCTAATACCCAGTAACGGAGAGTCAGATGGTGTTGTGGGCGGGACATCAGTTGAAGTTGACTCAGTGGTGCAGAGGGACACACACAGAGCTGTAGTAACCAAAGTAGAACACTTTTTTTTAAAGTGTGCCATAGGTAGGATTGGGAAGATCCAGGACTTAGCCAAAAAATGTGAACATCGACAACTTCTCAGTCCCTCCCCCCTTTCCGCTAAAGGCCCAAAACGGCCTCCTAAGCCCCTCCCCCCACAAGGGAGAATGAATGCATGTGCATGAGCGGTGATTGGCCCAATCCCAAAGTGAGCCCTGAGGACTAAGGACGAAAGACTCGCAGACTGAACTGATCTCAGGTGCTGAGGAGTGAGTGTGTGAGGCCACATGGGCTCAGATAGGTAGAAATGGGATTGGGACAGCACTTCACCAGATCACATGTTACCTTGGTGACGTTTAATAAACAAAGATGTTGCTGACACTTGTCGGTTTGGGAATTTTCATTTTAAGTTTGTAGCTTTCCACACGGCCGAGGCCCAGGAGACGGCGGCCTGATTCCACGTTTTCAACCTCTTGTTTTACGAGCTGGACGACAGGCTGGTCTGCTCCGTGGTCGTGTGTCCTGCTGTTGTTTACCTTTTGTAATTTCCGGATTTCCCTACGGTCTCCACGGTAAACGTCACAACGCTTTGAACTGTGGGTAATTCCCTTTGGTGAAGTCTGCATCGATGCAGACTCACAGAAAGGGCTCGGTAAGTGTGTCCTCAAACCCCCCCCCTGGCCCTGATTGGTGCATCTGAACAGGGAGTGGTGGATTTTTGCAATCTCACTACAGGCTGTAGGTGGAGCCAGAGGAGCCGGATTTATTAAACGACCTGCTTCATGTAGTTCTACTATGACAGAAAGTTAGTTTTATAAGGCCTACCTACTGCACCTTTAATTCCTTAAAGTGCCCATATTATGAAAAAAAACCCTTTTTCTGGGATTTGGGGTGTTCTTTTGTGTCTCTGGTGCTTCCACACACATACAAACTTAGAAAACAACCATCCATGCTGTTCTGAGTGAGATACGGTTTCTGAATGTGTCCTGCCTTCAGTCTCCGGGTGAGCTGGTCAACATCTGCACGGCTTTCTACGTCACTAGCCGAAATGAGCTGGCTAACCGCAACCATTAGCATGCTAATGCTAACGCTAGCATGCTACCTCGTTCTCAATAGCAAAGCACTGCTACAACACACACAAGTTCACCATAATCTACTAAAGAACTACTTCCATGTGCGCCCTCATTTAGAAGAAGTCTCCCAGCTAATCCTGCCTTGTAACTGACTGAAGGTGGAGAAACAGCCTTTCTTTTACTGTCTATGGAGCTAGCTAGCTGACATGAGCTACATCTGAGCTACTGAGCATGTGCGACTGCCAACAAAGATAGTACAGAAGAAGAAAAGAGGTCTCACTCTGTAGCTAAAACAGAGACCAGCTGAAAGAGGATCTGCAGCAGTGAGAGAGAGCTGTGCAGTACAACAACAATATGGTGTTTTTTGAAAATGAAACCATGTAAACCTATTCTGGTACAACCTTAAAATACAGTTATGAACCTGAAAATGAGCAGAATATGGGCGCTTTAACTTTATCAGTTATCAGGCAAAGAACACGCCACTACAGAAAACGGCCCGCTAATCGGTCTATCCCTAGTGTAAAGCACACGTGTCAAATCCGGCCCCTCGTACATTTTGGGCGTCCTAGTTGTGAGCTAAACCAAACTAAAACTTTGAACTGCAATCACGCGACGCTCGAAGCAGACTTTGCAGAAATTGAGACTCCGAAATTCCCCCAGAAGCAGAGAGTTTTCATATTCAGGCTGCTGGGAGACTGTGTGGCGGCCTGCTTTTAAATATGTAATCTTTGATTTGCTTGATTTGCTAACCTGTGTGATGACTAAGGAACTGTGTTCTGCTGACTTTTTTTTTTGGGGGGGGGGGGCTCTATGTTGACCAAACTGTCAGTGAGAAAGCTATATGAGACATGCAATAATACACTCAAAGATATTTACATTTGTGATTAAATAAGAGCATGTTAATACACACTACACGTCAGTGTGGCCTTAGTGAAGTTACGTTGACTACACCGCTGGTGTAGACAGTTAAACTCACTAGAGCTGGGACGATAGTCATTTCTTTTTACAGTGTTGAAATGGCAGTTATATTCAACAACTACAGACATTCTCCGCAACCTTTCTCACTTTTCAAATGAATTCAGCAGCCGTTATTTGTGTGCTTCAAACTCCTGTAAGTTCACTTCACAAATAAAAGAGGAGGAAAGAAGTATTAGGACGCTTTACCGAAGTAAAATAGGAACACTACTCTGATCAAAGGTTGGTGGTAAGTGATGACGCGTGCTCATTGGACGCTGCACACATTTCCTGAATCCTCTCTTTTCCTTTTTATAGGTTTTGGGGAACGACTACTAACTGAAGTCAAGAAGCTCGCACCCAAAGACGTGAAGATCAAGGTGGGTCACTGGGCTGATGTTTCTGTGTAGCCAGTCCTTCCAGAAAAGTGCGATTTGTGATTGTTTTGGGCCAAAATCCTTGATTATGCGTCACGTTTTCTTAAAAAATGTGATGGAATGTGCGGGATATTTATGCGATGAAAATGCGGGAACTTGCAAAAACTGTGGCTTCATCGCGGCTTCATCGCGGGGTTTGCAGCTTTTAGATGACGTTCACGTCGCGTAATTACGTCACTTCATAACGCCACTTCATAATGTCACTTCATAACGTCACTTCATAACGTCACTTCATAACGTCGCTTCATAACGTCTCGTAATAACGTCGCTTCACAACGTCGCTACACAACGTCGCTACACAACGTCGCTACACAACGTCGCTTCACAACGTCACTTCACAACGTCACTTCACCACGTCACTTCACCACGTCACTTCACATCGTCACTTCACAACGTCACTTCACAACGTCACTTCACAACGTCACTTCACAACGTCACTTCACAACGTCACTTCACCATGTCACTTCACCACGTCACTTCACAACGTCACTTCACAACGTCACTTCACAACGTCACTTCACCACGTCACTACACAACGTCACTACACAACGTCACTACACGTCGTCACTTCACAACGTCACTACACAACGTCACTTCACGTCACTAAATAACGTCACTTCACAACGTCACTTCACAACTTCACGTCACTAAATAACGCCACTTCACCACGTCACTTCATAACGCCACTTCACCACATCACTTCACGTCACTACACAACGTCACTTCACCACGTCACTAAATAACGCCACTTCACAACGTCACTTCACCATGTCACTTCACGTCACTACACAACGTCACTTCACCACGTCACTAAATAACGCCACTTCACCACGTCACTTCACAACTTCACGTCACTAAATAACGCCACTTCACCACATCACTAAATAACGCCACTTCACCACATCACTAAATAACGCCACTTCACCACGTCACTTCACCACGTCACTTCACGTCACTTCACCACGTCACTAAATAACGCCACTTCACCACGCCACTTCACCACAACGTCACTTCACGTCACTAAATAACGCCACTTCACCACGTCACTTCACCACGTCACTTCACGTCACTACACAACGTCACTTCACCACGTCACTACACAACGTCACTACACAACGTCACTTCACAACGTCACTACACAACGTCACTTCACCACGTCACTTCATAATGTCACTTCACCACGTCACTTCATAATGTCACTTCACCACGTCACTTCACAACGTCACTTCACAATGTCACTTCACAACGTCACTTCACAACGTCACTTCACCACGTCACTTCACAACGTCACTACACAACGTTCATTATTCCAGCATTTAACTTATTAACATTTAATAACAATAACAAAAGGAATACAAAATGTTAGACAAACATTCAACTAAATGTTCACACTCGATTAATTCTTCACGATTATCTAATCGCATTCTTTCAAATCGTGAGTTTGATTTGAAAACGATTAATGGTCAAAAGTCCCGAGCTTTTATTTTGAAATGCTCTGTAACCGTGTGTGTTGTCGCTCTCTGTTCCAGATTTCTGCTCCCCAAGAGAGGCTCTACTCCACATGGATTGGGTAAGAACTCAGAGTACCCAGTGTTTTTTGGGGGGATGGGATTATGCAACTTTTTGTTTGTCAAAATGTTTTTCAAAAATCCAACGTTTTAGTCGTCTTTTGGCACTTTTTCTAAAATTTCTTTGACCTTTTTATAAGCGTTTCCCACGTTTTTGTCACTTTTTTTGAAGTTTTGTCACTTTTACTGGTATTTTTGAAGATTTTCCCAACATTTTTGTCACTTTTTCCGATGTTTTTGTCACTTTTTCCGACGTTATTGTCACGTTTTCCGATGTTTTTGTCACGTTTTCCGATGTTTTTGTCATGTTTTCCGATGTTTTTGTCATTTTTTCAAAGATTCTGTAAGCGTTTCCCACGTTTTTGTCACTTTTTTTTTTGAAGATTTTCCCGACATTTTTATCACTTTTTTTCTGTGCTTTTTTTCATAACGTCACTTCATAACGTCACGTCATAACGTCGCTTCATAACGTCGCTTTCCAATGTTTTTGTCATTTTTTCAAAGTTTTTTTGTCACGTTTTCCGATGTTTTTGTCACGTTTTCCGATGTCTTTTGTCATGATTTCCGAAGTTTTTGTCAATATTTTTCTGCAATTCTTTGACCTTTTTATAAGCGTTTCCCACGTTTTTGTCACTTTTTTCAGTTTTGTCACTTTTTTTTTTGCATTTTGAAGATTTTCCCGACATTTTTGTCACTTTTTTTCTGTGCTTTTTTTCCTAACATCACTTCATAACGTCACTTCATAACGTCACTTCATAACGTCACGTCATAACGTCGCTTCATAACGTCGCTTTCCAATGTTTTTGTCATTTTTTCAACGTTTTTTTTGTCACGTTTTCCGATGTTTTTGTCACGTTTTCCGACGTTTTTGTCACGTTTTCCGATGTTTTTGTCACGTTTTCCGATGTTTTTGTCATTTTTTCAAAGTTTTTTTTGTCACTTTTTCTGATGTTATTGTCACGTTTTCTGATGTTTTTGTCACGATTTCCGATATTTTTGTCACTTTTTCCGATGTTTTTGTCACTTTTTCCGATGTTATTGTCACGTTTTCCGATGTTATTGTCACGTTTTCCGATGTTTTTGTCACGTTTTCCGATGTTATTTGTCACGTTTTCCGATGTTATTGTCACGTTTTCTGATGTTTTTGTCACGTTTTCCGATGTTTTTGTCATTTTTTCAAAGATTCTTTGACCTTTTTATAAGCGTTTCCCACGTTTTTGTCACTTTTTTCAAAGTTTTGTCACTTCTTTTTTTGAAGATTTTCCCGACATTTTTATCACTTTTTTTCTGTGCTTTTTTTCCTAACGTCACTTCATAACGTCGCTTCATAACGTCGCTTCATAACGTCGCTTCATAACGTCGCTTTCCAATGTTTTTGTCATTTTTTCAAAGTTTTTTTGTCACGTTTTCCGATGTTATTGTCACGTTTTCCGATGTTATTGTCATGTTTTCCGATGTTTTTGTCACGTTTTCCGATGTTTTTGTCACGATTTCCGAAGTTTTTTGTCACATTTTTCGATGTTATTGTCACGTTTTTCTGATGTTTATTGTCACGTTTTCCGATGTTTTTGTCTGTACTATTTTTCCACTTTATCAGTTTTCATTGTCACTTTTTAACGATGTTTTATGTCGCGATTTCGCGTTTTGTCAATATTTTTCTGCAATTCTTTGACGCTTTTTTATACACGTTTCCCGATGTTTTTGTCACACGTTTTCGGGCATTTTGAAGTTTTCCGACGTTTTTGTCACGTTTTTCCGATGCTTCATTGTCACGCTTCATACGTCGGCGTAATTTGTCGCTTCATGGTCGTCGCTTTCAATGTTTTTGTCATTTTTTCAAAGTTATTGTCACGTTTTCCGATGTTTTTGTCACGTTTTCCGATGTTTTTGTCATGTTTTCCGATGTATTTGTCACTTTTTCCGATGTTTTTGTCACGATTTCCGAAGTTTTTGTCATTTTCAAATGCTGTCACTTTTTCCCGACGTTTTTGTCACTTTTTTTCAAAGTTTTGTCACTTTTTTTTGGCATTTTTGAAGATTTTCCCGACATTTTTGTCACTTTTTTTCTGTGCTTTTTTTCATAACGTCACTTCATAACGTCGCTTCATAACATCGCGTAATTACGTCGCTTTCCAATGTTTTTGTCATTTTTTCAAAGTTTTTTTTGTCACGTTTTCCGATGTTTTTGTCACGATTTCCGATATTTTTGTCACTTTTTCCGATGTTATTGTCACGTTTTCTGATGTTTTTGTCACGATTTCCGATGTTATTGTCACATTTTCCGATGTTTTTGTCACTTTTTCCGATGTTTTTGTCACGATTTCCGAAGTTTTTGTCAATATTTTTCTGCAATTCTTTGACCTTTTTATAAGCGTTTCCCACGTTTTTGTCACTTTTTTTTTGGGCATTTTTGAAGATTTTCCCGACATTTTTGTCACTTTTTTTCTGTGCTTCATAACGTCGCTTCATAACGTCGCGTAATTACGTCGCTTCATGACGTCGCTTTCCAATGTTTTTGTCATTTTTTCAAAGTTTTTTTTGTCACTTTTTCCGATGTTTTTGTCATTTTTTCAAAGTTTTTTTTGTCACTTTTTACGATGTTTTTGTCACGTTTTCCGATGTCTTTGTCATGATTTCCGAAGTTTTTGTCATTTTTTCAAAGTTTTTTTTTGTCACTTTTTCCGATGTTATTGTCACGTTTTTCAAAGTTTTGTCACTTTTTTTTGGCATTTTTGAAGATTTTCCCGACATTTTGGTCACTTTTTTCGGTGCTTTTTTTCGACATTTTTCCCTACGTTTTCATTGTTCTATTATAAATGTTTCTTTACATGCTATCAAATTGACTAAAACACCCAAATTCAATGAAAGTAGTGAACTGATCATGTATTGAACTTGTGAAGAGCGCCGTAGGAACCATCCACATTTCTGATATAGAAACTTTTTGAAAATGGGTCAAATGTGACCCGAGGACACCAGGAGGGGGGTAAACAAAATGTCTAATCTGTCCCGTGCTCTCGTCCCGGCAGCGGCTCCATCCTGGCATCACTGGACACCTTCAAGAAGATGTGGGTGTCGAAGCGAGAATACGAAGAAGACAGAGCACGTGCCATCCACAGGAAGACCTTCTAGTAGGGGTGGGCCGCCCACCCGCCTGCCCGCCCTGCGAACGCCCCCACCCCACAAACTGCCCTCAAACCCTCCCCCCGTCATCTCCCGGGTACCTCTGCATCATCCTTTCTCAAAAACCCCACAATCCCCTGCTTCTACACTCCTGTCAGCCTCCTGCTTTACAACTCCCCCTTCCACCCAGAGAAACATGCACCTTTACGTGTGCTAGTTTCTATATTTACCTCCTTTTTCATTCGCCTCCTAGCTCCCCCTACCCTTCTTTTTTTTCCGCCGTAGGGCGACGATGACGGCAACCCTCCGCGCTCCAAACTATCCCCGAAAAGTTCCCATCGGGAGGGCCGTCGGGGTATCAGAGAGGGGTATCTCGTGGACTCTTTCACTACAGGTTGTTCTATATGGTTAATAATTGAAGTCCATGTTGAAGTATTGGTATCGCTCTCTTGCCTATAAAAAAAGATCTGCAAAGTGTAGAATATCATGAAATGTCAATAAACCTGAATGTTTTTTTTTTTGTTTTTTTCTGTTTTTGCTACTGTTGAAAAATTCTCCATTCCAGACCGAAGAGTTAGGTTTTTAATTTTATGTCTGTTTTTGTAGGTTTTCTTTTTCGGTTTCCTGGCAGGTGTGGAGGCTTAAAACACCATTGAGCTTCCTGACACGGATCAGCTCGTACAGAACCGAGAGAGAGAGAGAGAGAGCTAGAGAGAGAGAGCTAGATATATATATCTGTCTATCTCTCTCTCTATCTATCTCTCTCTCTCTCTCTCTCTCTCTCTCTCTCTCTCTCTCTCTCTCGTGTCCGTGAGCAGGTTGGAAACATAAAGAGAAATATAACCACTCTGTATTATAGAATAAGGGCCTAAAACTGCGCCGTTTTTCCAGCCTCGCAGCAAAGTGAATGCGGTTAATTTATAATCCCAGTTTATTCCCAATGAAATGTTTCGACGTGAACGTGACATCCAATGCGTTTGTGATGATGATGATGATGATGATGTCGGGTCGTTTTTAAGTCGGCTTTTTGTCTCAGCTGACGGGATTAAAAACTGTGTCGAAAAATGCCTTTATTCATTTCTTTCTGTGTTTGAAAATACATCATTTTGGTTCCACGTTCACAGCAGCCGATGTGCACATTTTTTTTAAAAGGAGGAATATGGTTTATATTTCTGGGTTTTTATTCTCAGAATTGTGGTTGTCTGACTCGGGAGTAATGCAGAGGGGGGGGCAGCACGAGTGACCACTTCAAATTCACTTTAAAAACTTCCAAAACGTTGGAAAACACTCGTCTCTTGAGTTCAAAACGGAAGTAAACGCAAGAAAGTAGGCCCGTGGGACCGGCTCACGGGTCGAACAAACCAAGCTTTCTGTCATAACAACCGTGTATTACTTCTCATTTCATGTATTTATACGCAGTTGAATAGATATTAAATGTGCTTTGACTGATCCGTAGCGCTGTCATCACTGCTTCGGGGGGGGGGGATACTTTCTGTGTTAACCCTGGAAATGTCACTTTATGAGGTTTTTTAACATTAATATGAGCTCCCCCAGCCTGCCTATGGCCCCCCAGTGGCTAGAAATGGTGATAGGTGTAAACCGAGCCCTGGGTATCCTGCTCTGCCTTTGAGAAAATGAAAGCTCAGATGGGCCGATCTGGAATCTTCCCTTTATGATGTCATAAGGGGAAAGGTTACCTCCCCTTTCTCTGCTTTGCCCAACCAGAGAATTAGGCCCCCCATGAGAAAGAGAGAGACATCATGGCTGGAAAACTAGCAAAGCATGGCAGTTGGTCAAGGCCACACCCCCACCCTCCACCTTGCCCCCCCCTCTCCTCCTCAATAGCATTTAAAGCTACAGACACAGACATGTCTCATCCTAAGGAAAGCTCATTGTGGGACTGGCTCTAGTGGCTGTAATTCTGCACCAAGGCTGAATTTTGGGAAAGAGACTTCAGATACAGTATTAGGAGACCACTAAGGCCTATATAAAAGAGACTTCAGATACAGTATTAGGGGACCACTAAGGTCTATATAAAAGAGACTTCAGATACAGTATTAGGGGACCACTAAGGTCTATATAAAAGAGACTTCAGATACAGTATTAGGGGACCACTAAGGTCTATATAAAAGAGACTTCAGATACAGTATTAGAGGGACCACTAAGGTCTATATAAAAGAGACTTCAGATACAGTATTAGGGGACCACTAAGGCCTATATAAAAGAGACTTCAGATACAGTATTAGGGGACCACTAAGGTCTATATAAAAGAGACTTCAGATACAGTATTAGGGGACCACTAAGGTCTATATAAAAGAGACTTCAGATACAGTATTAGGGGACCACTAAGGTCTATATAAAAGAGACTTCAGATACAGTATTAGGGGA
>NC_135870.1:2044981-2079981 GCF_031162955.1 Sander vitreus | reverse complement strand
CAACCCCCCCAAAAAACCTTGTATCATTACCTTTACATAAATAAAGACATTTCAGAACAATTCACCAGAACTCTTTAATGGTGGTACCCTCCTCCACAGCGCTGCGGAGGAAGGTCTGGCTAGTCCACACAGCATTCCTGGATGGGAGAAAAAACGTGCTCTGGTTTATTGGCATTTCGTTAAACCAATCACAATCATCGTGGGCGGGGCTAAGCTCCAGACGGAGCCACAGTGCCTCTGCTAAATAGTCTCAGGAAGGAACTTGTTTTGGTGGAACGTGTGTACGTTCAAAAGTAGTTTTAGTCGTGCAACAGAAAACTCAGATTGGACAGATAGTCTAGCCAGGAAGCGTTTCCTTTCCGCTGTCGCACCAAAATGCTTGTTCTTGGGGGGAATTGTTTGGTCTCTGTGAATTATAGACTGTGGTCTGGACCTATTCCATATCTAAAGTGCAACAAAACGTGAGTTGTTTGTTCCCCCCCTCTAATCCGACCCACAGGAGAGTTTTTCCGTCCTCATATCTAAACCAGAGAAGGTAACGGTCGTGGTTTTACAGTTTACTATTTAAACTGACACACAGAGCACCTTTTTTTTTCCTGCACATTTCTTCTGCAAAAACAAGTGTGTGTGTGTGTGTGTATATCTGCAAATATTTTTGTGCATGTGAACAATCTGAAGAATTCTCTATTATTTGAAGTATTTTAGTATTATGGCAAAGCATACTAAAGATCAGCGTGCTTTTCATCATGCCCAACAGTGTGTAGTTGGTTAGACACAAATCAGGTAATATGAATGGAGTGTGTTCCATTTGGTGCATCAGTTAGATTTTGATAATGCTAGATGTAGTTTTGGTTGCAGTGCAGTGCATTTTGCAGGATATATGAGGTATTTCGCAGTGTGGGCGTGTGGTTTTGTGAATATTGTTAAGTAGATAAAACCAGCCTAGTTTGCAAAATTGTGTTTTAGCAATTGGAAAAAAAACTGTAAACACGTCGTTAACGTTGTGAAACGGTCCCAGTTTGGTTAGGTTTAGACACCAACACTACTGAGGTAAGTTGATAAAAAGAGACGTGACTTCACTTCCTGTAGGTTACCACGTGACGTTTCCTTTTCTTTTCAAATGGGACATGAACCCCGGTCTCCTGGGTGAAAGTCCCCCCCCAACCTACCTCCTTACCAGGACATTTGGCACTCTCATACTTCCTCACCTTACTTCCTGCTTTGCTCCCGTCAGAACCACTACGGTCACTAGAGGGCGCCGCCACTAGAAACATAAATATATGTCAGAATGATGCTGGAACAAACGACCTATGTGGGTGTTTTTCGGGCGGAGGACGGTCTCGTAGCGTGTGCTATTATGACCTCTGTTATGATTTGACACTATGAATAAAACTGACTTGACTCTGAGTGATGATTTGTCGTGTTTTAAGCTGCACTTTGTGTTTTGAAGACGCTCCAGAAATCCGTAATTCAACATGACAAGTACACAGAGATAAGATAAGATTTCTCGTTTTATTTCCCACAAGCTGTTCAAAGTCCCTGACAACAGCGCTGCCGGGGGGTGGTGTGTGTGTGTGTGTGTGTGTGTGTGTAGGGGGGGGGGGGCAGCTTGCACAATGCAACACACAACAACAACACGTCGGATGAAAGCACTGCAGGACATAACTGCAGAGGGATTTGCTGGGCTTGGCTTCGGGTGACTCACTGTACATAAATTAGCATTAGTTTGATTTATAAAAAGAATTTACACGCAGATGAACGGAGGACTTTTAACCGCCACAAAAACAAAGCTCAAGGATTTTTGTCTCAGAAGCACAGCGGGGAGTCGATTAAATAAAGATATGTTTGAGAGGAGAAGCTGCAAAGGGAAAGACACATTTCTCCACGTAGGGCCTCAACGGTGCAACTGGAAGCACTGCCGTCTTCTTCCCCCCTCGTCCCCAGTTTCCTTGGTTACCTGTGATGACAGAAACACACACACACACACACACACACCCTGAGTGAAGAAGCGTTTCACCAGGCTGGCATGAAATGTGGTCGACTCTTTGAACACCTGCATCAGCATGCATTCAGGTCACAGAGTATAGCATCAGTTTCTCTACAAACATAGTCTCGCATTGCCAGACCTTCCTCCACAGCGCTGCAGAGGAAGGTCTCGCTAGTCCAACAGCATTCTGGGACGGGAGAAAAACGTGCTCTGGTTTATTGGCATTTCTCATGCTTGTTTTGGTGGAACGTGTGTACGTTCAAAAGTAGTTTTAGTCGTGCAACAGAGAACTCCGATTGGACAGATAGTCTAGCTAGCTGTCTGGATTTACCCTGCAGAGATCTGAGGAGCAGTTAACCATAGAGAATGGCCCCTGCGTGTATAAAACTAAGCATCACGCACACAGAGCAGCCATACACGCTCTCGCAGGTAAACTCTGCTCTCCCAGTTTGATTTCTGCTCGCCCGAATGAAACTGCCTGTCGATACTTTGGGGGCAGAAACCAGGGGGAGGCACTGATCCTCCTGTGATTGGTCGGTTTCAAGGCAGTCTCACTCACACACCTCCTTAGTTTACCTTGATTGACAGATATCGTTGAGGAAGCCCAGAGGTTGTAGCGCAAGATAATAACCGTAAATAAAGGACTGCACAAGTGTCTCTCATCCGTTCTGTTGTTGGGAAATGTGAGATGCTTTTTTGATATGTCAGTCAATCCTTCCTTATCGCATCTCCGTGTTCGTGTCTTGTTAAATTACAGGGATTTCTGGAGCGTCTTCAACGCACAAACTGCAGCTCAAACCGTCACTCAAGAGTCCTCATCAGTGTGCAGAGACAATCACATTCTGTGGGATTTTCCTGCAGGGATGGAGGCCTGTTTGCTGGCCAGTCTGCTGCAGGATTTCATCAGGCAAGAATCACAGTAAGCTCCGTAGTGAAATTTCGTTGTGGTGGCGTTGTGAAGTGACATTGTGAAGTGGCGTTGTGAAGTGACATTGTGAAGTGGCGTTGTGAAGTAGCGTTGTGAAGTAGCGTTGTGAAGTGGCGTTGTGAAGTGACATTGTGAAGTGGCGTTGTGAAGTGACATTGTGAAGTGGCGTTGTGAAGTGACATTGTGAAGTGGCGTTGTGAAGTGACATTGTGAAGTGGCGTTGTGAAGTGGCGTTGTGAAGTGGCGTAGTGAAGTGGCGTTGTGAAGTGGCGTTGTGAAGTGACATTGTGAAGTGGCGTTGTGAAGTGACATTGTGAAGTGGCGTTGTGAAGTGACATTGTGAAGTGGCGTTGTGAAGTGACATTGTGAAGTGGCGTTGTGAAGTGGCGTTGTGAAGTGACATTGTGAAGTGGCGTTGTGAAGTGACATTGTGAAGTGGCGTTGTGAAGTGACATTGTGAAGTGGCGTTGTGAAGTGGCGTTGTGAAGTGACATTGTGAAGTGGCGTTGTGAAGTGACGTAGTGAAGTGGCGTTGTGAAGTAGCGTGTGTGACATTGTGTAAGCGTTGTGATAGTAGCGTTGTGAAGTGGCGTTGTAGTGACGTAGTGAGTGGCGTTGTGAGTGGCGTTGTGAAGTGGCGTTGTGATAGTGACATTATGAGTGGCGTTGTGAAGTGACATTGTGAGATGGCGTAGTGAAGTGGCGTTGTGAAGTGGCGTTGTAATGGCGTTGTGATGGCGTTGTGATAGTGACATTATGAAGTGGCGTAGTGAAGTAGCTTGTGATAGCATTGTGAAGTGGCGTTAGTGAAGTGGCGTTGTGCAGTGACGTTGTGAAGTGGCGTTGTGAAGTGGCGTATGAAGTGGCGTCATGTGACAGTTGTAGTGGCGTTGTGGTGGCGTTGTGAAGTGACATGTGTGAAGTGGCGTTGTGAAGTGTGGCGTAGTGAAGTGGCGTTGTGAAGTGGCGTTGGAGTGAAGTATTGCAGACGTTGTGAAGTGGCGTTATGAAGTGGCGTTGTGAAGTAGACATGTGAGTGTGGTGAAGATGGCGCTTTGTGAAGTGAGCTGTAGTGGCGTTGTTGAAGTGGCGTTGTGAAGTGGCGTGGTGAAGTGGCGTTATGAAGTGACGTTATGAAGTGACGTTGTGAAGTGACGTTGTGAAGTGACGTTGTGAAGTGACGTTGTGAAGTGACGTTGTGAAGTGACGTTGTGAAGTGACGTTGTGAAGTGACGTTGAGAAGTGACGTTATGAAGTGACGTTGTGAAGTGACGTTGTGAAGTGACGTTGTGAAGTGACGTTGTGAAGTGACGTTATGAAGTGACGTTATGAAGTGACGTTATGAAGTGACGTTGTGAAGTGACGTTGTGAAGTGACGTTGTGAAGTGACGTTGTGAAGTGACGTTGTGAAGTGACGTTGTGAAGTGACGTTGTGAAGTGACGTTGTGAAGTGACGTTGTGAAGTGACGTTGTGAAGTGACGTTGTGAAGTGACGTTGTGAAGTGACGTTGTGAAGTGACGTTGTGAAGTGACGTTGTGAAGTGACGTTGTGAAGTGACGTTGTGAAGTGACGTTGTGAAGTGACGTTGTGAAGTGACGTTGTGAAGTGACGTTGTGAAGTGACGTTGTGAAGTGACGTTGTGAAGTGACGTTGTGAAGTGACGTTGTGAAGTGACGTTGTGAAGTGACGTTGTGAAGTGACGTTGTGAAGTGACGTTGTGAAGTGACGTTGTGAAGTGACGTTGTGAAGTGACGTTGTGAAGTGACGTTGTGAAGTGACGTAGTGAAGTGACGTAGTGAAGTGACGTTGTGAAGTGACGTTGTGAAGTGACGTTGTGAAGTGACGTTATGAAGTGACGTAGTGAAGTGACGTAGTGAAGTGACGTTGTGAAGTGACGTTGTGAAGTGACATTGTGAAGTAACATTGTGAAGTGACGTTGTGAAGTGACATTGTGAAGTGATATTGTGAAGTGACGTTGTGAAGTGACGTTGTGAAGTGACGTTGTGAAGTGACGTTGTGAAGTGACGTTGTGAAGTGACGTTATGAAGTGACGTTGTGAAGTGACGTTATGAAGTGACGTTGTGAAGTGACGTTGTGAAGTGACGTTGTGAAGTGACGTTGTGAAGTGACGTTGTGAAGTGACGTTATGAAGTGACGTTATGAAGTGATGTTATGAAGTGATGTAACATTACATAAATATTATATCGCATTTTTTAAGAAAACGTGCCGCATAATCAAGGATTTTTGCCCGCAACAATCACAAAAAAACAGATTTTTCTGGAAGGACTGCCTTTAGTCGCCCTAGTGTTGCCTTCCTTCTTTCTACTGTGTTTTTTTTCGAAGTTTTTGTTACTATGTTCAAGCTATTCTTGCCTTCCTTCCTTCTTTCTACCGTCTTTTTCCAGGTTTTTGTCTCCTTTGATCATCATCATCTAAATGTTTTCCAGGTCCAAGGCTGTAGTTTAGTAAATCATCGCTGTATTCTTCCTCTTTATAGAGACTTTTTTTTTCTACCAAAATATTTGCGCTGGTCAGGGTGTACATGGCTTAAAAAAACTGTTCAAAGGGGGAACATTATTGAAAAAAGCCTGAGAACCAGTGATCTAAGCGATTGTCAGAAAAAGTATATATCCTTGTGTGTCTCATTAAACCTTCTCCGATCGCTCGTAACAGCTTTTAATGATAGGAAGATAAAAACAAAAAAACAACCATGATCGTTTCCTAACATGTTACTTCACAGTAAATGTCCGTATAGATTACTGTAATACCTGCATCTTTGACCTCCGGGGTGCACCTGTGACTCAGTTTGTGATCCGGCAGGCTCCATTAGAGTGACAGGTAATTCAATCTGTGTGTGTGATGAAGAAACAGGAAGCCGGTGTGCAGCCGGAGGCCGGGATTCAATCAGCCGCACCGCCATGATTCACTGAGCTGAGCCGTGTTTCTTCTCCAAAACACACACACACACACACACACACACACACACAAAGCTAATTAGCTGGCAGTAATGATAACGCTCCTATAGGTTGTTTGTTCCAGCATTATTCTGACCTATATTTAGGTTTCTAGTGGTGGCGCCCTCTAGTGACCGTAGTAGTTCTGACGGGAGCAAAGCAGGAAGTAAGGTGAGGAAGTACAAGCGCGCCAAATATCCTGGTAAGGAGGCAGTCATAGACTGTATATAAGAATGGACCAACAGATCCCGTGTCTCTGGACGGAGACCAGTGAAGGACATTAGAAGCTCTTTCCCGGTGATGGCTGAGCGTTACTGAGCAGCCTCCAACTGAGCTTGAAGACGTAGATGTGACGTGAGCAACCTGTCTGAAAGTTGGAAGTCTTCTGGTAGCTGTGCCAAGAGAAATCTCAATCATTCCCAATCTAGCAGAGACGGAGAGCGTAGGTATCAGTGGCGGCTGGTACAAAGCAGTACTTTGAAACTGGGCAAAACAACAAGCACTACTTTATTTAAACAACTATGTATTTTGTATTTAAGAAGAGCAAGACAATATGATACAAGATTGAAGTTACAAACATAAAAAGATAGTGACTCTGACTGAGTTGTTTTTTTTAACTACATCCTCCCACTCACTACCAAAAAGCATGTTAACTACTTGAACATACATGTTGCTCTCCTTTCCTTCAGAAAGTCACCTGAGTCTTGTATGCTCTCAAAACAGCAAATGAGATCCTCTCTGTCCTCAAAAACAGTATTGATGGCACGGCTATGACAGTTCCATCTGACGTTGCTGGATCTTGGCAGTCTATGGGCAACCACTTTATCCAGAAAACATGTCCGCTTGGGTGACTTGGGGAAAAAAAGCTGGCAAATCCACCAATGTTAGAAAAATAAATTCTCACCTTGGATATGTGAGAGGTGGCCTGTTGTATTATCAGGTTGAGCTGATGTGCGTAGCAGTGGATGTAGTGGGGATTTGGGTACACATCTTGTATTTTCCTCTGAACACATGAAGTGGCACCCCTCATCACGCTAGCAATGCTAACTCTGCCAAAAAACGTTAGCTTCATGCTATTATCAAGATGTCTGCGACTACTTTCATGACATTTGCATTTTTCAGAGAGATGTTTCTTCTGACTCTTACCCCCGTTGTTGTCCACAAAACCTCAGTGCTGACACTTTGAAATAAAAGACAGGGAAAGCAAAAAAAAGGCATTGCTAACATCACATCCAGCCAGCCATCTCCGTTTGTAGCTCCGATGTAGCTTCGCCCTCGGCCACTGGCCTCAGCCTGCTGCTGGATTTGTAAATCAGGTTGGTCCGCTCTGAAATCCTTTATCCTCTCTTTTGCTTCCAGCGAACGTCTTGTCAAAGGT
Source organism: Sander vitreus (assembly GCF_031162955.1). Classification (NCBI taxonomy): domain Eukaryota; kingdom Metazoa; phylum Chordata; class Actinopteri; order Perciformes; family Percidae; genus Sander; species Sander vitreus. The sequence continues at coordinate 2,072,733 of NC_135870.1, read as the reverse complement.
TTTTTTTGTAAATCAATGACAGAATTTGGTTTAACTGCTGCCATTTCCTCTACGAAAGTGATCTGTGTCACTGTGTGAGTTCTCAGGCAGCTTGCAAGGTTTTGGCGGAGTGACGGTATCGTCTGCGCTAGTAGCGTGAATGACAGGTGTCGAGAACCAATCAGATTGGATAAAATAACATGTATCCATAACATCCATAACATGTTTAAGGTCTTAGATAGACACCCATTTGGCCGGCGTCCCTGCCCATGAAACCGCAGGAAACATATTGAAACATAGAAAATAGTTAACCGATTAAAGCCATTTTTTTAATTAAATACTGAGGCTCTTACTTCGTATGAGTAAACTATTTTATTTTTATTTCATTTTTATATCATTTTTGTATACATTTATATTTCTGGAATTTTGATGGGGGCGGCACCCCAGCGCCCTCTACTGACAAGCCGCCACTGGTAGGTATATGTAAGGCAATAACATGGGCACAGGCTCATTATTGATCACTAAAATGATAGTTAACATTAGTCATTACACTTAAACAGCTGATGGAAGTCCAAACTGCCTGAGAGCTTCTCCTGTACTATACGGTAACTCCTCTACTATGAGACAGGAAGTCTCGTGGTTATGACCCAATCGTTAGCCTATTGTTATAAAAACGTCTGCTACGGAGCCATAACGTGAGCTACAAGGTAATGGAGCCTTTTATACATTGTCGTGTTTCTTTAGAAATAAACAACGGACAAATAGAGTCTTTAAACGCTTCAGATGTAAAGTTATTCTCTGTCAAAGTGACGTCAGAATGAATGGGAGTCAACGGGATGCTAACGTCAGGTGATCGTTTGGTAGCATCAAAATGGCGCCATAGGAGGTTCGAGCTCTGAAGCGAAGCTGACCCCCTTGGAGGCAGGTTGGGGGGGGTGGTCAAACTAACACAGGACTTTCATCCAGGAGACCGGGGGTTCATGTCCATGTTTTTTTTTTACGTTACAGAAATTTTTGAAGAAGCAATTTGCACATCCAACAATTCTTCTATGCAATTACGTTGAAAAATAAAACATTAGACTTGAAAGAAGGAACATCCCGCACTCAGCATCCCCATTTATTAAAGAAGCTAACGTTTTGGTACCTCAGGAGTATCGTCACAAGTATACTTTAGTGAAAATACTGTTGACTGAGGTCCAGAGGGACCAAAGCGTTACGTTTGTTCATTAAATGGTGAGCAAGAGCAGGAACTTTACGGAACAAACGGAACGAACGGAGCTACGTCACGTTCTGCGTCACGTTGTAACCTTCAGGAAGTGAAGTCACGTCTGATTTGAACCCAAACCTCCATCTTTTCCCCCCTCTCACTCCCCCTCTCATTCCCCCTGCTCTGGTGTTTCCCCCTCTCGTTCCCCCTGCTCTGGTGTTTCCCCCTCTCGTTCCCCCTGCTCTGGTGTTTCTCTCATTCCCCCCTGCTCTGGCGTTCCCCCTCTCATTCCCCCTGCTCTGGTGTTTCCCCCTCTCATTCCTCCTGCTCTGGTCTTTCCCCCCTCTCATTCCCCCCTGCTCTGGTGTTCCCCCCTCTCATTCCCCCTGCTCTGGTGTTTCCCCCTCTCATTCCCCCTGCTCTGGTGTTTCCCCCTCTCATTCCCCCTGCTCTGGCGTTTCCCCCTCTCATTCCCCCTGCTCTGATGTTTCCGAGCCCCTAAACCGGAGACATTTGACACACTCTTCTGACCCGTTTTGGTTTGTGTTTCAGTCTCAACAGCCGCAAACGGAGATCGTTGGTTAACACCGACACTGACGCCAACGTTTCTCCTCCTGATTGGGTCTCATCGGTCACGACGTCTCGTTCTCTGAGACTTATAGCTACTAATGTTACCATGGTAACTACATGCAGTGGGCAGAGTCTCCACGCTGCCTCCTGTTTATGTCCAGTATACCCGAATGTTGAGGAGATATGAGGTTTTGGGCGTGTTAGTTTAAAGGAAAGTTTAAAGTATTAGTTCTTCTACTGGAGATTAAAAAAACTAGTCTGCACGGAGATCACTTTTGGCTCAAAACTCCGCTTGAAAACCAAAACGTAGCGATGTAAACGTAGCCTGGGTCTTCACTGGTCGACCCTTGAACCAACCTTTCACCTGCAGATTTCAGATCTGGCCGCAATGACGTGTTAAAATTCTGAAATGGAAGACGGAAAAGCTCATATACAAACACTTAAATTGAAATTTGTAATGGAAACAGACAGAAATATATATAACAAACTTGCAAAGGCAAAGTGAACTTTAAGACACGTTTTATTGTTGTTTTCAAAACCACAGTTTCATCAACAATGAGCTGGGAGAACATTTTGAGATTTAAGGGCCCAACTAAGCACTTCAACAAAGAAGTCTGACCTCGAAAATATGTTGCCTTTATTAATTAAAAAGGTCTGAAAACTGCTACAAGACGTACCGAGCCCTCAGTATTTATAACATTCCTAGAAAGTTTCATCTCATTCAGAGAAACGTAGTAAGGCTGAGTGGCATCAATAATAATCTCATCTCTCATAGACTTTATTGTATTTATAACTCAGCCACTGAAAATAGTTATTAGTAAATGCCTTCACCACACTTTTAAAAGGCTCACTAAGGCATGCTTATCAACAGTGTTCACGATCATAATATCATTTACAACTTACATATAAAACACACGTATGTCAACGAGCGGCTTCCATTTAGTTTTTCAGTTGTCTTCTTCATCTTTGTGTCAGTCCTACATTTCAGTCAAATCCCAAATCACCAAGCGGCGATTGTCCAAAATTAGCTTGGCAGCTGGTCCGTAAACAGGCACAGCTCTAAGTCGAGAGATGAGAAGAGTTTCGAAGGTTGTGTCTTCCAAAAAGAACAAAAATACACAAACAAAAAATGTAAGGAATTAATTAAACATTGTCTATCTGCTTATTCTGTAAACTGCAAATGTTAGCATGGCTGGATTACTAACTTACTATTCACCGTATTAGCTAGCATAACCAGCAAGGCTAGGAGTTAGCATATAATTAGCTAACTACATTATTATGTTGGGTTGAAGACATCCACTCTGTGGGAGCCAGTCCCTCATTTAGTTTAAGCTAACGTTAGTTGTTCTGTATTTGATTTGGGATTTTTACTCCTGAAACTCCAAATAAACTTGTTACTCAAGATAGCGATACATTGGTTATTCATCTCTAAACTGAAACATAATGTTTGAAAATACACTATATGTATTATAACACCAAAACTAACCAGCTCTATCTACAATACAAGTACATTTCCATGTCTTCTAAACAGCCTGATCTCGCAGAAATATGTGAAATATGACTATCGTGGTCGTGGTGGCACGTAAAGTGTTAAAATGAGAAGCCGGGACCACAGAAACAATACCGATGAAAAGTCATTTAGGTTCCTTTTTCTTATTTCCTGGTTCAACTCCTGCCTCAAAGTCCGCAAAGGGAGGAGAGTGGGGTGGATGATCAGCTGTTTGTGTTCCGTGTGAAACCCTAACCCCCTAACCCCTAACCCCTAACCCTAACCCTAACCCTAACCCCTAACCCCCTAACTCTAACCCAGTCGTCGGGCGAGGCAGGGGGAATCATCGTGATAATGGGTGGATGTTTGGGTCCTAAAACACCAGGTTTTCAAGCAGGGGAACAGAGTTTGTGTCCCGAAAGAAGTTAAGGAGAAAACACAAGACTTTCACCCAGGAAACAGGTGTTCATGTCCTGAAGAAGTTAAGGAGAAAACACAAGACTTTCACCAGGAAACAGGTGTAGTCATTGGAATAAACGGGGCTCCACCTCGAATGCTGTATCCAGGTGTTATTATACATCCATTATCAATTTACAATATTGTGCTTCTCGTTTTTTGGACTTGAAGCTGCATCAACCAACCTCCATCTTCATTCTTTCCTGCCCTGAACAGCCAGCCCGACTCAAACTAAACTGTTTCACTCTGGCAGGGAAGTAAAGTTGAAGTAGTGTTCGACTCAGAGGTCTCAGACCGTCTGTTACACTCTGTTCCAGCTGTCAGCCACTCGCAAGCCATTTGCCTGCCAGAAACTTGTCAGAAAACATTTAGCTCTTCATTATCAGGTGTGAGCTGGTATTGTTTTTGCAGGTAATGCTGAGCTGATCTCCAGTCTGGGTGAGGGAACGCACACCGATCCCATCCTGTTGAGCGAGGTGGCCTTCGTGATGCCTTCGCTGCCCACGGTGGACAGCGGGAAGCTCTCGTAGCTCTCCGCCGTGCGGTGGCCACACTGGCAGCGCTGCAGCGTTAACTTCAGCTCCCTCTGGAAGTTGCTGTTGAGGAAGCCGTACACCACGGGGTTGATGCAGGTGGAGGCCATCGCCATGAGGTGGCAGGCGGAGAAGACGGCGTCGTGCTGGCAGTCGGGTAGCGCCTGGTGGTGCCAGTCAAACAGCGTGTTGAAGACGGTGAGCGGCAGCCAGCACAGAGCGAAGGCTACGACGATGGCTAACAGCATGGTGTTGATCCTCTGGGCGCCCTGAGTCCTCCGGCTGCGCTCCAGCATGTCCCTGCACAACACAGCCGACAATAAACTGTGAAATATCACACCAACTACGGCACAATAGAGCTCGACAGTGTGGTTCCGGAGGTAAAAATCCTATTGATTTTCTCCATAAGGATTGTCATGATTTAATAAAACAAACATGCTCGATCGATAAATGAAATGAGAAGGTGTGACCTGCGTCGCCTCAGGCGGAGGAAGATGCGGAGGTAGCAGAGGAGCACCAGCAGCAGAGGCAGGCAGTACTGGAAGAGCAGCAGTGAGGTGGTGTAGGCAAGACGATGCTTATCTGACGGCCACAGCTCCATACAGATCAGATGGTCCCTGGGGAAAGACAGACACAAACACGGGTGTTCAGTGGCATTTTACATCCTTTACTTAAAGGGTAACTTGGTTATGTTTTCAACCTGGACCCTATTTTCCCATATTTTTGTGTCTCACCCGCAATTTCCACCAATATACCAATATAATAGGTTTCCATTAAAGTCAATGAGTGTGTTTTGATATAAATAAGCTGTTAAAAGTAAGAAGTCTTAATGAGTTCTCTATTTACGTTGCTGTCCCTTTAAGACTCTCAGCTGGTAACCGCTGTGTCGCATGAGCCGTAGTTAGGAAGTAAACGAACGCTACAAACAAACAGTTCAGTGATTTATGGTTTATGGCCAACTACAGTTACATTTGCCTACATTTATGCCTAGAGTAGCAGCGTTGGTATGTATTCAGTCACTGTTTTTATTAATTACATAGGTTCACAGATCATTAGTTTGATGTCAGTGTTAGTTTATATTAGAAATGTCCGTGATCGCTGGCATTTGTGCTGCGACTAACGTTGCATGGTTGCTAGGAAACTATAAGTCATAGGACAGGCTATACTCGTATGAATGAACGTAATATTGTTTACATGTAAAAATGTCTTTGTAGAGCATAATCACACTCACTATCACTTTAATAGTCATGAATTATATGGTGTAACGGTAGAAAGGAAAGGAAAACATTCTGAACATTAGGCTATATTGTATGTTAAAAGCTAGCATAGCATTGATTAGTCTGTCTTTATATGTTACAGTTTCACACTTTCCTTGCAACGTCATTAAACCTGTGGACGTGGGAACGACTGTCTTCAGAGTCTTGATGTTAGGAGAGAGTTTAGCTGGCTGTGAGAGTATATATATATATATATATATATATATATATATATATAATAATACCGAAGACGGCGCAGAGTGTATTTTCACTGACTGCAGAACGGCTGCGTTACGACTGCGTCCCAGCTCAGATACGCAGAGCTTCTATTTTTCCCGGACGCCGGAGAGCTCCGCAGCAATTCAGCACAGAGCAGATTGTGGGAGACAGGAAGTCGAGCACAGAAACAAAATAAAACATCCGGTTAATTTTCAAAATAAAATACACCGTGCTCACGGCCGATCATATTTCCCTGCACTACATCTTGAAAACGTCACAATGAGCGGAGACAGGCATGAAGTCAAGTTTGTGGTTCTGTTTATAGAAACTACATCCTGTTATTTCGCGCGATCATACGTGAGTTCGCGAGATCTCGTAGGTCCTTGTGACTTCAGCTGTCAGTTCCGCAACAAATCAGCACCTGGTGGGTATTGATGGACGGCAGAGCACGGAGCCGTTCTGCAGTTGGTGGAAATTGCGGGTAAGTGATTGATGGGAACACCAATCTTTGAAATTGGCCCAGTATTAAATAAGCTGCAATGTAACCCTATAGGACAAATGTTCACCATTAGTTTGCGTCCACTAAACGTGCTGTTTTTGCCGCTGACAGGCTCAGATTATTTAGTTAGTGTTGTAATCAGTAGATAAGATGCAGAAACGTGGCTGCATCTTCATCAAACACGTCACGTTGCCTCAGGGAGAAAACATGTCACAGACCATTAGAGAGTGAAGGACAAGGCATTTCAATAGCATGTTTTGTTTATGAGAGATGTGACATTTTGTATGTTTTCATGATTGTGTGTTCTTAAAGGGTAACTATTTTCCCATGTTTTTGTGTCTAAGTGACTGATGGGAACAACAATCTCTGAAATTGGTCCAGTATTAAGCGAGACGTTTTTTGTCCACTTAAAGTTCTGTTTTTGCCGCCGTCAGACTCAGATTATTATTCTAAGTGTCTGACAACATTATGAAAGGATCCCTGCAGAGATAGACCTTTTAGTTAAAGAGGAAGATCCTTTTAGTTTAACATGAAACAGCCCCGAAATCACCATCACCAAACTACACCAGACTCCATGTAAATAATCAAATCAAAAGCTGTCTTGGTTCATCTTTCCACTGTTCCAACAATCACCACTCTGGTTTGGTTGAAATAAACTCTTAATTCACCCATTTACATGTGGAGATATGCTGGCTCTATACACGCTAAAAGTACTGATTATTTACATGGAGTCTGGTGGAGATATGCTGGCTCTATACACGCTAAAAGTCCTGATTATTTACATGGAGTCTGGTGGAGATATGCTGGCTCTATACACGCTAAAAGTCCTGATTATTTACATGGAGTCTGGTTGAAATAAACCCTTAATTCACCCATTTACATGTGGACATACTGTATCTGTCTATATGGTTCATACTGAGTATCCATATTTATTCAGTTTTTCTTATTTATTTATTCAGATCTTATAATAATATAATATAATATAATAAAATATAAACAACAAAACTGTGAATCACATTCTATGGACAATTTCTGTTAAAATCAGTCCTTCCAGTTTTTTTGTGATTGTTTTGGGCAAAAATCCTTGATTATGCCTCACGTTTTCTTAAAAAATGTGATGGAATATGCGGGATATTTATGCAGTTTTATGCGATGAAATTGCCGGAACTTTTTAAAACTGTGGCTTTCATCGCGGCTTCATCGCGGGGTTTACAGCTTTTAGATGATGTTCACGTCGCGTGATTATGTCACTCCATAACGCCACTTCATAACGCCACTTCATAACGTCACTTCATTACGTCACTTCATAACGCCACTTCATAACGCCACTTCATAACGTCACTTCATAACGCCACTTCATAATGTTATTTCATAACGTCACTTCATAACGTCACTTCATAACGTCACTTCATTACGTCACTTCATAACGTCACTTCATTACGTCACTTCATAACGTCACTTCATAACGTCACTTCATTACGCCACTTCATAATGTCACTTCATAACGCCACTTCATAATGTTACTTCACAACGCCACTTCATAACGTCACTTCATTACGTCACTTCATCACGTCACTTCATAACGTCACTTCATAACGTCACTTCATAACGTCACTTCATAACGTCACTTCATAAAGCCACTTCATAACATCACTTCATTACGTCACTTCATAACGTCACTTTATAACGTCACTTCATAACGTCACTTCATAACGTCACTTCATAACGTCACTTCATAACGTCACTTCATTACGCCACTTCATTACGTCACTTCATAACGTCACTTCATAACGTCACTTCATAACGTCACTTCATTACGTCACTTCATTACGTCACTTCATAACGTCACTTCATAACGTCACTTCATAACGTCACTTCATTACGCCACTTCATTACGTCACTTCATTACGTCACTTCATAACGCCACTTCATAACGCCACTTCATTACGCCACTTCATAACGCCACTTCATAGCGTCACTTCATAACGTCACTTCATAACGCCACTTCATAACGCCACTTCATAACGTCACTTCATTACGTCACTTCATAACGTCACTTCATAACGTCACTTCATAACGTCACTTCATAACGCCACTTCATAACGTCACTTCATTACGTCACTTCATAACGTCACTTCATAATGTCACTTCATAACGTCACTTCATAACGTTCTCATGGAAAACGGCTGCTCTTGTGTGAAGTAAACGCAACATCTTTCAACTTTCGCGTTCTCATGAAAGCGGCTGCTCTTGTGTGAAATGCGCGCAACATCTTTCAACTTTCTGGTAAGATATATATGCGGGATTGCCAGTCATTCAAGCGCATATTTTGCGTAATCAACAATTTATCTGGCCCGAAAGTGCTGCGTTTTTCAAAAACTATACGGACTTTGGCTGATTATTGCATTAGTGCATGGCGTTATGAAGTGGCGCTGAAGCGGCGAATGGCGTTATGGCGTTATAAGCTGGTAAGATATATGTGCGGGGATTATGAAATCATTCAAGCCCCGCATATTTTGCGCGGAAATCAACAATTTATGCGGCGAAAGTGCTGCGTTTTTGAAAACTATGCGGACTTTGGCTGATTGTGCATTGAATTGCATGGCGTTATGAAGTGACGTAATGAAGTGACGTTATGAAGTGGCGTTATGAAGTGGCGTTATGAAGCGACGTTATGAAGCGACGTAATGAAGTGACGTTATGAAGTGACGTTATGAAGTGACGTTATGAAGTGACGTTATGAAATGACGTAATGAAGTGACGTTATGAAGTGACGTTATGAAGTGACGTTATGAAGCGGCGTTATGAAGCGACGTTATGAAGCGACGTTATGAAGTGACGTAATGAAGTGGAGTTATGAAGTGACGTTATGAAGTGACGTTATGAAGTGACGTTATGAAGTGACGTTATGAAGTGACGTAATGAAGTGGAGTTATGAAGTGACGTTATGAAGCGACGTTATGAAGCGGCGTTATGAAGCGACGTTATGAAGTGATGTTATGAAGTGACGTGATGAAGTGACGTAATGAAGTGACGTTATGAAGTGACGTTATGAAGCGGCGTTATGAAGCGACGTTATGAAGCGACGTTATGAAGCGGCGTAATGAAGCGACGTTATGAAGCGGCGTTATGAAGCGACGTTATCAAGGGACGTTATGAAGTGACGTTATGAAGCGACGTTATGAAGCGGCGTTATGAAGCGACGTTATGAAGCAACGTTATGAAGTGGCGTTATGAAGTGACGTTATGAAGTGACGTTATGAAGCGGCGTTATGAAGTGACGTTATGAAGTAACGTTATGAAGTGACGTTATGAAGTAACGTTATGAAGTGGCGTTATGAAGTGACGTTATGATGCAAGTGAAGCTATTAATACACAGATATTTCACAGAGTGTGGACTAGCCAGACCATCCTCTGCAGGGTTGTGGAGGAAGGTCTGGCGATGCGAGACTAGGGTCTTACCTGAAGGGGTTTACGGGCAAGCTGATGTTCTGGAAAGGGTCGTTGGTGAGGATGTTGAAGGAGAGGAAGGGCAGCGAGATTAAGCAGGCGACCAGCCACGTCAGCCCGACGGCCAGGTACGAGTGTCCGGCTGCTGGGGACCAGCCGGTGGGATGGAGGATCAGCTGGTGACGCTCCAGAGCGATCAGCACCAGAGAGAAGACGGAGACGGTCACTGACATGCACTGGACGAAGGGAGTCACCTGCACAGACACAAAGGAAAAAGGTTTAGATCTTTGGGCCCTATCTTGCACCCGGCGCAGCGCAAAGCCCGACGCAAGTGTCTTTGCTAGTTTAAGACTTTTGTCAGTTTCCCGTCCAGCGCCCACGTCGCAAATGCACCTGCGCCCATCTGTGGCCCATGGGCGTGCTGGTCTTACAGGGAGGTGTGTTCAGGTGCATTCTGGGTGTGCTGGTCTTACAGGGAGGAGTGTTCAGGTGCATTCTGGGTGTGCTGGTCTTACAGGGAGGAGTGTTCAGGTGCATTCTGGGCGTGCTGGTCTTACAAGGAGGAGTGTTCAGGTGCATTCTGGGTGTGCTGGTCTTACAAGGAGGTGTGTTCAGGTGCATTCTGGGCGTGCTGGTCTTACAGGGAGGTGTGTTCAGGTGCATTCTGGGCATGCTGGTCTTACAGGGAGGAGTGTTCAGGTGCATTCTGGGCGTGCTGGTCTTACAGGGAGGTGTGTTCAGGTGCATTCTGGATGTGCTGGTCTTACAGGGAGGTGTGTTCAGGTGCATTCTGGGCGTATTGCTATCTTGAGCAGCGGGAAGTGATGGCACCATTAACCAACAAAAACCTGGTCTAAAGGTGTCAAGTCTACAATTAGTTTTTTGAACCAATGATGCAAGATTAAAGATTTCTTTAAAGATATGAATGCATAATGCAGTGTTTTGAACATTGGACAGCCTGTGTTACAAGTGATGATCGTTTTGTGTCTAGAGTTTTGAAAAAATGACGTCAAGGTTCTGATTAGTAGCAAAGTGATTGCAAAATAAGAATAAATATAAGGTGGGACTTTCAAAATAAAGGTACATCCTAGAGATAATATGTATCAATGTCTTCAGTTGGTATTGATGATATTGGATCATTGATGATTGAATCGATACATTGATCCAGATCAATGTATCCTTACACCTCTAGTGTGTGTGCATGCGGTTGTGTCTGTGCGTGTGTGTGTGTGTGTGTGTGCGGTTGTGTCTGTGCGTGTGTGTGTGTATGTGTGTGTGTGTGGTTGTGTGTGTGTGTGTGTGTGTGTGTGTGTGTGTGTGTCTGTGTGTGTGTGTGTGTGTGTGTGTGTGTGTGTGTGTGTGTGTGTGGTTGTGTGTGTCTGTGTGTGTGTGTGTGTGTGTGTGGTTGTGTCTGTGTGTGTGTGTGGTTGTGTCTGTGCGGTTGTGTCTTGTGTCTGTGTGTGGTTGTGTCTGGTGGTTGTGTCTGTGTGTGTGTGTGTGCGCTTACGTGTGCATGTGTGCGTCTATCTGTGTGTGTGTTTGTGTGTGCGTGCGTTTGTGTTTGTGTGCATGCGTGTGCGTGTGTGCGCTCATGTGTGTGCGCGTCTGTCTGTGTGTGTGTCACAACATAAGACAGCTTCGGTGTTTATAGCCGTTAAAGGAAGGAAGAAAACAGCAACACGTTTCCAGACACAACGTCATGCATTCACAGCTTCTCACAGAAACATGAGAGGGCCAGTTGGGTTGTGAATATAATAAAAAAAGTGTCCACCCACCTTACACAGGGCCTCCCCGAGCACCCAGCGGTCCATCAGCGTGTAGATGACGGTGACAGGAAGACACACGACGCACATGAGGATGTCGGAGCACGACAGGTTGGCGATCAGGATGTTGGTGACGTTGCGCAGCTCCTGTTGCCGGGCGATGATGAACACCAGGCCCGCGTTGCCCAGCAAGCCGATTGCAATCACAGCGCTGTACGCCACGATCAAGAACGTCGCGCCACCTACCGAGGGCGGGCACTGAGATGTGTTCGCCCAATCAGACGCCTCCCAGACACCGAGGACGCTGCTGTCGTTGGACATGGCCGGGAATCCAGCCTGAAGAGAAAAGAGAGACGGATATAAACCAGGGTTTTCTCTACCATTACAAGTAGGAGTAGCCTAGAAATCTAGACCACCCTAGCAGCAGCAAATGTGATTTACAGCCAGGGTCAGTCTAGCAACTCTCCGTTGGCTTGCGAGCTGGAAAAAACCAAACTCTAGTCAGGCCAATCACATCGTGTATAGAGTCGGTGGGCGGGGCTTAACATAATGATGGCAGAGTTGCGACGGTTGTGAATTCCCTGCTACTTGAAAACAAAGAAGATGGCTGCTGCTGCTGCTGGAGAACAGCGGTCTTTGGAATCAGCTTTGGCCGCGACTCTGAAGACTCTAAAGTGTAGTCTATCAACTAGCGTTGCTCTGATTGGTTGTAGCGCTGTCCTATTGCGTGCAGAGGGAATTTGAAAGACAACCGTTGATCCCGCCCCTCAGATTGAGCCCTGCCAATGGTGAGTTCCCAGACCCAACATCTGGATGTGGGTCTGGCTTGTCAGGCTAAAGTAGGAGTGCAATGGAGCTTAAAACTCATGGTACAGATTGGATCACAGATCAGATACATTTTCGGATCAGCACAAAAAAGGGGGGACAATATTAAAAAAAAAATGCTTTCCATTTATTACTTAAAGTACTGTCATGAAACAGCTCGTTCAAAGGACTTTCACCCCATTCGGCCTTCAACCCTAACCCTAACCCAAATGTCCTAGGAGTGTAATCCAAACCACAATCTCTTTCCTAAACTCAACTGTCGCCTCCGCCTAACGCTCAATTTTTGTCGCCTAAAGTTAACCATAATATCCACCGAACCGAGTGAAGAAACAAATAAATATTGAAATAGTTTCTAACCTTTTACTTCGCAAATTTTTTGGCAGAAAAAAGACCAATCTGGAAACCCCCGGCCGAGTCAAACAGATGCTTCGCTTCATTCGTCACTGGCCAGATTGGCTAGTAACCTTTTTAAATGTTACCCAATTTCAAAGCCCTGATTTTGTCCTCACCAGGGATAAAAAATAATTCAGCAGAGGCAGGGATATGTAGACCAGAAAGGGGGAAATCCCACACATCCCCTTAGGCAAATCACAACCTGGTTATATGTGAACATTTGAAGCAAGACCATCCGTTAAAGTGACTTCCTGAGGAGGGAAATAATACGCCCAGTAGCGTCTAAATTGCCATAATTTACCTTTTTGCCTATGTTCCCACATTTCTAAGAATTCTTTTTTTCACTGAAAATTAGTCCCTATGTTCCCACAGCCCAATGGTCCCACAGCCCTATGTTCCCACAGCCCTATGTTCCCACAGCCCTATGTTCCCACAGTCCTATGTTCCTACAGCCCTATGGTCCCACAGCCCAATGGTCCCAAAGCCCTATGTTTCCACAGCCCTATGTTCCCACAGCCCTATGTTCCTACAGCCCTATGTTCCTACAGTCCTATGTTCCTACAGCACAATGGTCCCACAGCCCAATGGTCCCACAGCCCTATGTTCCCACAGCCCTATGTTCCCACAGCCCTATGTTCCTACAGCCCAATGGTCCCACAGCCCTATGTTCCCACAGCCCTATGGTCCCACAGCCCTATGTTCCTACAGCCCAATGGTCCCAAAGCCCTATGTTCCCACAGCCCTATGTTCCTACAGCCCAATGGTCCCAAAGCCCTATGTTCCCACAGCTCAATGGTCCCACAGTCCTATGTTCACACAGCCCTATGTTCACGGTTCCATTTCTCCCAATTTGGTAGCCAATTACCCCAACCTATTATGCAGTAGCAATGGACTACATATGGAATATATCTTTTAGCAAAATCTGGTAACCTAATTTTCAGTGAAAAGAAACTTCTTAGAAATGTGGGAACATAGGGCTGTGGGAACATAGGGCTGACCCCTAATTTACAAGAAAAAGAAGAAAAAGAAGAAGACATGGCAGAGAGAGCAGGGGTCAGGGGTCGACAGGACCAAAGCCCCGAGGCTGCAGCTGAACTTCTCTTTCCTCCCCCCAAAAAATGCAAAGCCCACAGCCGGATTAGATCAGAGGTGACAGGATAAAGGAGGCAGAAGATGTATCGTTTCCAGTGTTGTGTTGTGATTTTCATACGTAAACTGCAGATGAGGGACTGTAACTGAGGAGAGGATTCAAATATAGATGTTGTCCTCTTTTTCATTCGCTGTCGGCATCCCGGTGGATCAGCTCGGCGTCAGCGTTTCCCTGCGAAAAGACACAATAACAGAACATAGAAAGGCAGAGTACTGAGAGTTAAGAAGATGAAACAAACTGAAGTCGGGCTGCGTAGAAGAATAACTGTAACAGAAAAACTGAGAAGACAAGTCTTCTCTGCACCATCTTTAATAGGGTAACAATGCAGTGGTGTCTAAGTGACTAATGTGTACAAACATATTTGAAATTGGTCCAGTATTGACCTAGACAAACAAGCTTGTGATGTTACCCTACTGGACAAATGTCCAGCGTCAGTTAGCGTCCACTAAAAGTTCTGTTGTTGCTGCTGACAGACTCGGATTATTATTCTAAGTGTCTGACAACATTATGAAAGGATCCCTACAGAGATAGACCTTTTAGTTAAAGAGGAAGATCCTTTTAGTTTAACATGGAACAGCCCCGAAATCTCCAGAACTTTTAGTGGATGCTAACTTCTTGCTTAATACTGGACCAATTTGAAAGACTATTGTTCCCATCAGTCACTTAGACACAAAAATATGGAAAAATAGTTACCCTTTAAGCACACACAATCATGAAAACATACAAAATATCACATCTCTCATAAACATAACATGCTAATTAAATACCTTGTCCTTCACTCTCTAATGGTCCGTGACATGTTTTCTCCCTGACGCAACGTGACATGTCTGATGAAGATGCAGCCACGTTTCTGCATCCTATCCACCGATTACCACACTAATCAAACCCTCGCTCTCATTAGCATATACTGTACACACACACACACATTGGATAGAATCGGCCCGACAGCTGCCCATTCACCGTGCCAGCCTCGCTCTCTGCAGAGCTCTGTCTGTCTCTCCCAGTCCTCTGACAGACTCCACTACACCCGAGGGACCAAAGCTGCCAGAAAATGAGACGCGCTCACAGGCGTTACTGACTCACACACCCCCGGGGCCGGACAGGGAGAGTAAAATCAGCAATCTAGGCCAATTCCCCCCCAGCCCACAAAATACTGTAACGTCTTTTCTGCTGGACGGCGATTCTCAAGCTTACTTATGTCTCTAACTGGAAACTTTGCCTGGAAAGTGAGCATGAGATACTTCATTACGCCACGTAAGCATGGGAAATGTTACCACTTAGCTGGGACTATTGGCTGGAGAGGATGTGGGGAACAAGTAGCAGATTATACACACACATTCTTTATATGTCCAAGATTAATACCCTTTTGGGAAGAGGTCAAGAAAACCTTAACCCTTGCGTTGTCTTCCCGTCAACCTTGCAACTTTTTGGGTTCAACGCTAAGGTTTTTTTTCACTTGTCCGGTTGGGCAAGTGAAAAAAAACTTGCCCAACCGGACTTGCCCTACGTACATTTTTACGTACATTTTTACAATGTGTTTTTCAAATCATCAACAAGCATTCTCCGACGGGAGCAAGAGAACGATAACGTCAGTTACGGTACGATGAACGGGCAAGCAGGTTGCTATAGTTACTTGCCGAACGTGGCGTTTTACTTGTCCCGGGCCATCGGGCAACCCTTATTGTTGAACCCTGCTGGGTCAAAATTTCAACTTCAATTTTTTGGTCATCTTTTTCGACATTTTTGAAGCTTTTCCCGACGTTTTTGTCACTGTTTTCGATGTTCTTTTATAAAAAAAAAAAAAAATCTTCAAATGCTATGAAGTTGAATAAAAACACCCAAATTCAATGCTAGTATTGAACTGATCATTTATTTTAAAAGTGAAGAGCATTCCCCCTGCTCTGGTGTTTCCCCCCTCTCATTCCCCCTGCTCTGGTGTTCCCCCCTCTCATTCCCCCTGCTCTGGTGTTTCCCCCTCTCATTCCCCCTGCTCTGGTGTTCCCCCCTCTCATTCCCCCTGCTCTGGCGTTCCCCCCTCTCATTCCCCCTGCTCTGGTGTTTCCCCCCTCTCATTCCCCCTGCTCTGGCGTCTCCCCCTCTCATTCCCCCTGCTCTGGTGTTTCCCCCTCTCATTCCCCCCTGCTCTGGTCGTTTCCCCCCTCTCATTCCCCCTGCTCTGGTGTTTCCCCCCTCTCATTCCCCCCTGCTCTGGTCGTTTCCCCCCTCTCGTTCCCCCTGCTCTGGCGTCTCCCCCTCTCATTCCCCCTGCTCTGGCGTTTCCCCCCTCTCATTCCCCCTGCTCTGACATTCCCCCTCTCATTCCCCCTGCTCTGGCGTTTCCCCCTCTCATTCCCCCTGCTCTGGTGTTCCCCCTCTCATTCCCCCTGCTCTGGTCTTTCCCCCTCTCGTTCCCCCTGCTCTGGCGTTTCCCCCTCTCATTCCCCCTGCTCTGGCGTTTCCCCCTCTCATTCCCCTGCTCTGACATTTCCCCTCTCATTCCCCCTGCTCTGGCGCTTTCCCCTCTCATTCCCCCCTGCTCTGGCGTCTCCCCCCTCTCGTTCCCCCCTGCTCTGGTGTTTCCCCTCTCGTTCCCCCTGCTCTGGCGTTTCCCCCTCTCATTCCCCCCTGCTCTGGCGTTTCCCCCCTCTCATTCCCCCCTGCTCTGACATTCCCCCTCTCATTCCCCCCCTGCTCTGGCGTTTCCCCCTCTCATTCCCCCTGCTCTGGCGTTTCCCCCTCTCATTCCCCCTGCTCTGGCGTTCCCCCCTCTCATTCCCCCTGCTCTGGTGTTTCCCCCTCTCATTCCCCCTGCTCTGGCGTTTCCCCCTCTCATTCCCCCTGCTCTGACATTCCCCCTCTCATTCCCCCTGCTCTGGCGTTTCCCCCTCTCATTCCCCCTGCTCTGGCGTTTCCCCCTCTCATTCCCCCTGCTCTGGCGTTTCCCCCTCTCATTCCCCCTGCTCTGGTGTTTCCGAGCCCCTAAACCGGAGACATTTGAAACTCTTCTGACCCGTTTTGGTTTGGAATCTGCGGGGTTGTGTTTCAGTCTCAACGGCCGCAAACGGAGACCTTTGGCAACACCGACACTGACGCCAATGTTTCTCCTCCTGATTGGGTCTCATCGGTCACGACGTCTCGTTCTCTGAGACTTATAGCTACTAATGTTACCATGGCAACTACCAGCAGTGGGCAGAGTCTCCACGCTGCCTCCTGTTTATGTCCAGCATACCAAAATGTTGAGGAGATATGAGGTTTTGGGCGTGTTAGTTTAAACCGAGATTAGTTCTTCTACTGGAGCTAAAAACACTTGGTGCACGTAGCCTAGAAACATGCAATGATCATGTAAAGAAACTAGAACTCTTTTGGATAAAATACAGAAAATGTAATCGCAAATAGAAATAAAAGCAGGTAAACATATTGCAAATAAAATGACAGTTCATTATCTCTGAGACATTAAAATTATACATTTAAATGATCTCATGAAGCTTTGCCCGAGGCTACCGGAGAAACGTCTTCATTACAAAGTGGAAGACCAGAAAAACAGATCTCTGCATCGCCTCTGGAACATATTTTTCCAGCCTGAATCTGTGGTTCAACCCTGATTTATTTCATTATTTTTCTCAATTAGATATGTTGCCCCAGTTTTGTTTTTCTCGCAGTTATGAAGTTCAAAGAAGGCGTTAGATTACCAAACAAGACAAGGTGATGAGGAGGCAGGGATATGTTTCCTGCTGCTACGCCTCAAGCTTCACAGTCTCATAGGGCACAGCAGTGGTGTAGTTTTTGTAGTATAACTTTTTTATTTTTCCCTCCCAGCCTCGTTCTTTCATCTGCTTTTGACACTATTCATCATAATATTATGATAAGTAGGCTTCGTGATCTGGTTGAGATGTCTGGATCAGTTTTAAAGTGGTTTTCATCCTACCTTTCTGGTAGACGTTTTAGTGTTTATGTGAATCAGATCGTGTCTGAAACTGCAGAGTTGTCGTGTGGAGTACCTCAGGGTTCTGTATTGGGACCTATTCTGTTCCTTTTGTACATATTTCCTCTAGGACAGATAATTAGTCAATTTAGTGACATATCTTACCATCTGTATGCGGATGATATTCAACTGTACTGCTCGTTTAAGGAATCTCAGTTCTCTAAACTGTCATCTTTAATCAGTCCTTCCAGAAAAATGCGAGAAGAGATTTTTTTGTGATTGTTGCGGGTAAAAATCCTTGATTATGCGTCACGTTTTCTTAAAAAATGTGATGGAATATGTGGGATATTTATGCAATTTCATGCGATGAAATTGCGGGAACTTGCAAAAATGGCGGTTTCATCGTGGCTTCATCGCGGGGTTTGCGGCTTTTCGATGATGGTCACGTCACGTAATTACGTCACTTCATAACATTCCCATGGCAACAGGGTATAATGGCTGCTCTTGTGTGAAGTAAACGCAACATTTTTCAACTTTCTGCTAAGATATATGGGACTTTTTTTGCAACGAAAATGCGGGGATTATGAAATCATGCAAGCAACACATATTGTGCGCGGAAATCGGCAATTTATGCGGCGACTTTACGCCCCCCGCATAAATATGCAGACTTTGGCTGATTATGCATTTAATTATGCGATTGCATCACGTTTTCCTGCAGGGACTGATTAATCAACTGCTTGACTAGTATCAAACAGTGGTTATGTGATAACCTTTTGCTTCTGAACTCAGATAAAACAGAAACACTAATTGTCGCCCCTGAAAGTAGAATCCCTCAGATAACGCAGCATATTGGTGACTTAGGCTCGTCTGTCCAGCCGAGCCTCAGGAGCTTAGGTGTTGTTTTTGATTCAGCTTTGTCCTTGGAGCTCCACGCTAAACAATTAGTTAGGAACTGTTTCTTCCAACTGAGGAATATTTCCAAATTAAAGTGATGGTTCGGAGTAATTTCACCCTAGGCTGCTTTGCACCTTGACCTCGAGCCAAACACCCCCCATAAGCTTTTTTCCCTTGTTATAACGTTGGTTGAGTTAGTGTTATCAGCTGGTTAGCTTAGTGCAGGCGCTAACGGACCCACGTATGTATCTCGTAAGTTACCCCACTAATAATGCCTGGAATGATACCAAACTTCTACAGTAGTACAAATAGTTAGCGCGGTAGCAGCCGAGAGGACTATCCATCAGGCAAGTGTTATTTAAATATACTTCTAGTATCTTCTATACTTTCTAATGCCTCGTTTTATAAGTACAGAAACTATATGTACTACTGTAGAAGTTTGGTATCATTCCGGGCATCATTAGTGGGGTAATTTACGAGATACAAACATGGATCCATTAGCGAGCTAACCAGCTGATGGAGCTAACTCGACTCAACGTTATAACAAGGGAAACGAGGTCAAGGTGCAAAGCAGCCTAGGGTGACATTACTCCGAACCATCACTTTAAGAACACTAGTGTCAAAGGGTGAGTTGGAGATGATCATTCATACCTTCATTTCCTCTCGCTTAGATTACTGCAACAGTCTTTTTACCTGTTTGAGTAAGAAGGAGCTTAACCGTCTCAACTCAGTCTACAACTCTCAAGGCTTTTAACTCACATTAACAACAGAGAACACATCACACCTGTTTTAGCTTCACTTCACTGGTTACCAGTCCAGTATAGAATCCTGGTCCTTACTGCACGGTCAAGTTCCCCCTACGTCTCTGACTTGACACAGCTTCATAGTCCCACCCGTAGTCTGAGGTCATTAGGTCAGAGGCTATTAGTGGTTCCCTGCACTCATTTTAAAACTAGAGGGGATCGATCCTTCCCAGCAGTGGCTCCGAGGCTGTGGAATGACTCGCCTCCCTCTCTACGTTGTGTGAATTGAAGACTCTGCTATTCAAGCAAGGTTTTAGTTAGCTGAGGGTTTTTTTTATGGTTGTTTGTTATGTTTTCTATTTGTATTTAAATGTTCTTGTATTTTAATTTGTTGTATTGTGAAGCACTTTGTGATTTTTATCTGTGAAAGGTGCTATACAAATAAACTTCACTTACTACTTACTTACATCTCGCCCGTGTCCCAAAGCGACAACCCCATGCATTTTTTTGTAACGTTACCTTGTATAGCATCAGCCTCATCTGGCTTATTTTCTGTGGTTTCTGAAACGTAACTGTCTCCTCCACACAGCTGCTAGTAGCCAAGGAGGACACGGAGGATTTAAAAAAAACGACTCTTCAGAAGAGTTAATTATCTTTACTTGAGACTGCGCGCGAAAGTCGACGGACGACCCAATCTTCTGAACAAACTGAGAAACACAGAGAGAGCTGTGTGGAGCTGATAGTCTTAATTAGCTTTGTAGCGACTCATTTGGCAACGGCTTGAATGTAACGGACGTTCATTAATATCAAAAAGTTACGCACTTGTCCAAACTTTTTTTTAAAGAGTGCCAGATTTGATAATGTGAAGATGCACGGGGGCCAATGGTCCCTTCATCACTGAGGTCATTAAACAATACAAGTTACATACAAATGCACTGATCTATAACAATTTTTATATAACATAACTATAACAACGCCACTCAGACGTGAACATATCTAAAATAAAAACGATTCTGCTTTACTTTTACATCTGTAGTCAGATAACCAGACATATTGTATGGAATACCTTAATCTTGAAGTTGATAAATATCTTAACCTCATTTTTCTGTAAATAATGCAAAGTTTGTGTACATTTAAGCTTACGATATGACTCTTGCTCTTGTCCTTCACAAACCGAGGCTGCGGGCCGTATGAAATCTGGCCGCTGGCCGTGATTGGCCCCCGGGCCTGGGCCCGGAGAGACCCAACTAGCAGCTTGTAAAAACTGATATCAAACATGCGCAAGCACGTAGAGGTACATTGAATACTTGTACTATTGCATTGGTAGTTAAAAAGATGTCCTTGCACCCTTTTGGTGCTCGGGCCCTATTATTTATAATATTATTTCTAAGGTTTTGACTGTTGACGTTGATTTTCACCTGAGTGAGTCTGTAGCTGTGTTGGAAACTGTTGAAACGAAAGCCCGCTCCATTTTACCTTTTCAGTTTTTGCAAGTGCTTCTGCTTCTTCTCCTCGACCGGGAAAAGACGACCGCGTTGCATTGTGGGATACGGGAGTAAAATGGGTACATCGTATGTACGCTCAAATTAGCTGTGCATTGTGGGTATTTTATAGTGGACTATATAGTGAGTGAAATTAACCGCAGAGAATTCAAACAGCACCAATAAATGGTGAAGGTACTATATGGAGCAGTATTTCTGTGACAGGGAACGGTTTCTAACACAGCTTCTGTGTGTGGCGTCTTCTCTGTTTGCCGAGTCGCAGAACGAGCTGCTGGTCAGCGCGGGTGAAATGTCTGTAAGTGTCCCCTCAGCTCGAGGGGGAATAACTTCCCACGATGAATGTGGAGCTGGGAGGGGAGAGAGAGAGAGAGAGAGAGAGAGAGAGAGAGAGAGAGAGAGAGAGAGACACAGAGAGACAGAGAGAGAGGGGGAGAGAGAGAGAGAGAGGGGGAGAGAGAGAGAGAGAGAGAGAGAGAGAGAGAGAGAGAGAGAGAGAGAGAGAGAGAGAGAGAGAGAGACGAGAGAGAGACAGACGAGAGAGGCAGAGAGAGAGAGAGAGAGAGAGACAGAGAGAGAGGGAGAGAGAGAGAGAGAGACAGAGAGAGAGACAGAGAGAGAGAGACAGAGAGACAGAGAGAGAGACAGAGAGAGAGAGACAGAGAGAGAGACAGAGAGAGAGAGACAGAGAGAGAGAGAGAGAGAGAGACAGAGAGAGAGAGAGAGAGAGAGAGAGAGAGAGAGGGGGAGAGAGAGAGAGAGAGAGAGACAGAGAGAGAGAGAGAGAGAGACACAGAGAGACAGAGAGAGACAGAGAGAGAGAGAGAGAGAGAGAGACAGAGAGAGAGAGAGAGAGACAGAGAGAGAGAGAGAGAGAGAGAGAGAGAGAGAGAGAGAGAGAGAGAGACAGAGAGAGAGAGAGACAGAGAGAGAGACAGAGAGACAGAGAGAGAGAGAGAGAGGCTCTAGCAGAAAATAGAAAGAGAGGACGAATCCAAGGACGAAACGGCACAAAGAAGAGGAAAGTCTCCGTTTGTGTGCTCGTCACATCGATGCAGGCATTCACACTTCTTCCCCTGATTGAATCTGACTTCCTGTCACACTGGACGGACTGTTCCTGGAACACAGAGCGAGTACATAGCTGCACCTTTTCATGAATTATGAACCACACATGGATGTATACTGTGTGGAGCTTTGCTCTAAATCTTAACTCTAAATCAAGTGTGTGTGTGTGTGTGTGTGTGTGTGTGTGTGTGTGTTGGGGGGGGGGGGGTAAGCATATCAAATCATTTCCTGCATTCTGGTGAATGTTTCTGCATCAATTTATGGTGCACAAGTCTTTATTTATGTCAAGGAAATTATAATAGGATTTTTGGCCAGCTTTGATTATTGTGGGGGGTCTTTGGAGCCTTTTTTAACCCCCTTCCAAAAAAGCTAGCATGGCATAGTTGGTACCAATGGATATCCTCAGGTCTTACGATACAGATAGAGATCGATTCTGGACTCTTTGAATCGATATCGGATCACTCAAATTAAAATAGATTTTTTTAAACCCAGCCCTATATTCAACATGGTGGAGTTTGGTGATGGTGATTTCAGGGCTGTTTCATGTTAAACTAGGATCTTCCTCTTTAACTAAAAGGTCTATCTCTGTAGGGATCCTTTCATAATGTTGTCAGACACTTAGAATAATAATCTGAGCCTAAAACAGCACTTTTAGTGGACGCAAACTGACACTGAACATTTGTTAGGGTTACAATGTCAAAGATGTTTTTCCACGTTAGTCACTTAAACATCAATGCATGGGAAAATGGGGTCCAGGTTA
This sequence comes from Sander vitreus, assembly GCF_031162955.1. NCBI lineage: Eukaryota > Metazoa > Chordata > Actinopteri > Perciformes > Percidae > Sander > Sander vitreus. The sequence continues at coordinate 2,050,061 of NC_135870.1, read as the reverse complement.
AAAAAAATACCCTTCAAATTACAATGTTAGCCCTGAATAACAGACAGAAGAATCTTCTGCACGGCTTAAAAAACGTTTCCTCTCCCTTTAACGTCTCAATAAATCAGTGGCGACAGCAGTCGGCACACCGTGCCAACACCGTGGGAGTACACAGAGCCTCATTCCTCCAACAAACAGCACACAGCACTGGTGCTCCACACAAACACACACATTATCCCTTTCTCCATTTTTTTTTTTTTTTACATCTTACACAACCCCACGCAGCAGAAGACAGGCTGCCAGAGATCAAACAAGATACTCGTCTACAGCCTCATCCTCTCCAGTTTCAACGATCCCTACCTCCTCTGATGCTTCACTTCAAAGTTTCCCGAGTCACAGTCTTATCTGAACCAGGTCTGCTCGCAGCCTGATCTGGTTTCAAAACAAATCTGCGATGCTAATCCCTTCAAAAAGGAAGCTGGTTTTATCGATCTCACCACCGATACATTCCCAGGCTGTTCTCGTGAACAATTCGTACACATAGCTACGAAAAGTAAAGCACTGTATGTAATTGCTATGTATTCAATGTATTTATTATTGTCAGCAGCACATTGACTGCTGCTGTATAAGAGCGGAAAGATCCTCATAGGGAGGAGGTCAGGGGGGGATGTTTGGGTCCTAAAACACAGGGCTTTCAAGAGGGGGGGGGGGAGAATTCATGTCCCAGAAGAAGTTAAGGATAAAACACAAGACTTTCACCCAGGAAACAGGTGTTCATGTCCTGAAGAAGTTAAGGAGAAAACACAAGACTTTCACCAGGAAACAGGTGTTCATGTCCTGAAGAAGTTAAGGAGCAAACACAAGACTTTCACCAGGAAACAGGTGTTCATGTCCTGAAGAAGTTTAGGAGAAAACACAAGACTTTCACCCAGGAAACAGGTGTTCATGTCCTGAAGAAGTTAAGGAGAAAACACAAGACTTTCACCCAGGAAACAAGTGTCCCGGGATTGTTTAAATCCAAACCACAATCTTTTTTCTAATCTTAATTAGTCGTTTTGATGTCTACACTTAACTCTCGCTGCCGCATGATGCTCTCTTTATGAAGCTTACTTTTTGTTGGCTAAACTCAACTAGCAACGGCCGCTGATGCAAACAAATTTCATAGGATAGCATCGACTCGGTGTGCATAACTTTTCGTACGATATCGTACAAACCACTTCATGAGAATGCGTTGAAATTTCACATCCGGTCGGAGGGTTGCTGACAAAAATAATTACAAATACTAAAGGCTCTCGATCCTTTTATTTTAAAACCGTTTACCTCTATTGCTCTACTAATAGTCCGGTCGAAAAAAAATTATCTACAATTTGAATTGACAAGTCTGGAAATTAAGCAAAACGTTATGCTTTACTGTTATGCTTTACTCATCATCCATCCATCTTCGTCCACTGCTGCGGGGGCAGCAGCTCCAGACCCCAAACTTCCCTTTCCCGAGCCACATTAACCAGCTCTGACTGGGGGATCCCGAGGTGTTCCCAGGCCAGGTTGGAGATATAATCCCTCCACCTAGTCCTGGGTCTTCCCGAGGCCTCCTCCCAGCTGGACGTCCCTCCACCTAGTCCTGGGTCTTCCCCGAGGCCTCCTCCCAGCTGCGTCCTCCACCTGGTCCTGGTCTTCCCGAGCCTCCTCCCAGCTGACCCTCTACCCAGTCCTGGCCTTCTGAGGCCTCCTCCCAGCACGTCCTCCACGAGTCCTGGTCCTCTGAGACCTCCCAGCTGGACGTGCCTGGAACACCTCCCTAGGGAGGAGCCCAGGGGGCATCCTTACCAGATGCCCAAACCACCTCAACTGGCTCCTTTCGACGCGAAGGAGCAGCGGCTCTACTCCGAGCTCCTCGCGGATGACTGAGCTTCTCACCCTATCTCTAAGGGAGACGCCAGCTACCCTCCTGAGGAAACCCATTTCGGCCGCTTGTACCCTGGATCTCGTTATTTCGGTCTTGACCTGACCTTCATGACCATAGGTGAGGGTAGGAACCAAAACTGACCGGTAGATTGAGAGCTTTGCCTTCTGGCTCAGCTCTCTTTTCGTAACAACGGTGCGATAAATTGAACGTAATACTGTGCCGATTCTCCGACCAATCTCCCGCTCCATTGTCCCCTCACTCGCGAACAAGACCCCAAGGTATTTGAACTCCTTCACTTGGGGTAAGGACTCATTCCCTATCTGGAGTAGGCACTCCATCATCATTCATAATTATGTTTTTGTTTGGTGTGAGAGAGGATTGAGGGTGAGGGTGCTTGTCACATCGCTGAAGGCAGCTGCAAAGTGCTCAAATCTACAAAACAACTGAGAGATGCAAATGGCTCTGGAGGAGTACATGCATATTATATTTATGTTTTAAGGGGAAGAGTAATCTCTCAGATTGTGTGTTTGCATCGCTCTGAGAAACACACCCTTTATGTTCATCCCTTGTGTTCATTTCCACAAAGTTTCACAAATCAGATTAGAGTCTTATATCAGCACTTCATTTGCTGTTAGTTGCCATGACAGCGTGATAAACGAGAAGCCCGTGTCCTCCCGTTACGTAAGACGGTGGGCGTGATGATTAGTAATGTTTTCTATCTAATGTGGCGCCTCGTTTTCACTGACTTGGATCATCGTTATCACGCACACAGAGGCCTCGAGGCGAGAGCGCTCGGAAATCTTCCACAGATGTTTTAGGGCCCAACAAAGGGAGTGTGTTAAAGGGACATTTCTTTTTTTTAATTCAACATGGACCCAGTTTTCCCCATGCATTAGTGTCTTAAGTGACTAATGGGAACAAACATCTTTGAAATTGGTCCAGTATTGAGCGAGAACGCTGTAACCGGCAGCCACGAACCCCTACAGGACAAATGTTCAACATTTGCTCATTAATGTTACATTGCAGCTTTTTTCTTTGTTTTAATACTGGACCAATTTCAAAGATGTCTGTTTTTTTTAACTTGTAATAAGTAAAAATCTGCCAACGGAACAATTAAACAACTCTCCACTCTCCGTTGACTTGTATTGCGTGAAGGTTTTCTCCTCGTCAATTTCGTCTGCTAGCAAACGACAGAAACATGCCTAAAAGCTGCTGTGTGGTGATATTCACTACCAACAATGTAAAGAACCCAGAACGTAAGTTTTTATAAGCTGCTGACCCGAAAAACTGAACTTTTATGAAGACAAAAGTGGAAACAGACGTGAGGAATCAGCAGAGAGAATGGAGAGACACGTTAGCTAACATTATGGCCGACGTTACGTTTGCAGCAAGCATTTTGATACCAAGCCAGATATCCAAATGTCAGTTTTAGACTAACTATATGTCTGTTAAGCTAACACACGTGCTAAAGCAACACTAACGCACTTTTCCCGCTTCGGTCCCCCTACAGGATTGCTTAGCAATCATAGAAAAAAACGCCACAAACGTTGGAAAAGGGGCAAAAACATTGAAAAAAGTGTTAAAAACATCAAAAGATGTGCCTAGAGCATTGAAAAAAGCGCCAAAAATGGGTCAAAATGTATTGTGAATCTGCAAGAGGCCGAATTTGGCCCTTGGGCTTTGAGTTTGACACGTGCTGTAGGGGGACCGAAGCGGGAAAAGTGCGTTAGTGTTGCTTTAACACGTGTGTTAGCTTAAAAGACATATAGTTAGCCTAAAACTGACATTTGGACATCTTGTTTGGTATCAAAATGCTTTCTGCAAACGTAACGTCGGCCACAACGTTAGCTAACGTCTCTCTCCGTTCTCTCTGCTGATTCCTCACGTCTGTTTCCACTTTTGTCTTCAAAAAAGCTCAGTTTTTCGGGTCGGCAGCTCATAAAACCTTAAGTTCTGGGTTCTTAACATTGTTGGTAGTGAATATCACCACACAGCAGCTTTTAGGCATGTTTCTGTTGTTTGCTAGCAGACGAAAGGAGGGAAACCTTCACTCAATACAAGTCATTGGAGAGCGGAGAGTTGTTTTCCCCTCCGGTGGGCGTGGCTTTCAGAGTATGATGCGGTGCGCTCTGTCTCTGTGGGAAAATAGGGTCCAGGTTGAACAATATCAAAGTCACCCTTTAATGACAGCAGGGCCGAGGGGAGGGGAATCTGTTCAGCATCCGTTTCAGCAGATGGAGAAAATGGAGCCAGACAGCCTCTGGCCGGTCCTGCCCGCAGGTTAACAGCCCCGCATGTGCCCTTCCCTTCTTATAATCCTTTTCTAACACTTAACTATGTCACACCCCATGAAGGAAGACAGATGGTTAGAGTGTTAGAGAGATAACGGAGGAGCATAAAGTAATCCTCTTTAATACTTTGATACTGTCTGCGGCGCTCGTCTCCACAGTTAATTTACAGGGTATTAAGGCACAGCTGCAGGTAAATAGCAAAGTGTGGCAAAGTGTAAGATATAAACAAACATGTCTGATATAACTGTAGTCGTTCCATATTCATAGTTAAAATGTTTATTGATGAGCTATCTGCCTAAAAGGTCCTGACGGCCAGAGAGAGAGAGACAGAGAGAAATCTGATGCTCGGCCTTGCCACGTTTGGCTTCGACATTCACTCCTCGTGCATCCTTTCCTGTTTTATGAATAGAGTGGAAATGAGATGAATAAGTAGAACAATCCTCCCACACACTGCTCATTATTAAGAAGAAGCGTGACGAGCTTCTCTCAAAGCCAGCGGCTGTATCTCGCAGTCAGCGATCAATCTGCAAAACCAAGATACGCTTTACGAGTCGTTTTCTGTGTTTCATGTGCGACTGCAGAGCGTGACGGCTGAGATGGCTGGATCTCTTTGACTTCAGCTTCACCGATCCATATTCTCAGCCCAGCACATCCATATTAGATGTTTCTGCCCCTTGCAATATTCGTCTACTTGCCAGCGCTCAGTGTCAACCATTCTTTAAAATATAGAAATGTCAGTTCGGACCAGAGCATCTCTAGTCTCGAGTTTCATCATCATCCCTGTATATTAATGCAGCTTGAAGGTTTTTCTGGCGAGGAAAAGTCTCCCGTGTGCAAAGAATGGGGGGAAAACAGATGGTCAGCCAACTGCAGAGCGACGACACAAAGACAGATTTGCATCAAA
>NC_135870.1:1967481-2039981 GCF_031162955.1 Sander vitreus | reverse complement strand
GAACTTTGCAATAAACCGTGACCTGCATACTGTAGATTTTGTGTGTGAAGTACCAAAGATGTTTTTCATGTTAATTAAAAGGTACGCTGCAGAGTTTTTCACCACTAGTAGTGCTGTAGAAGAATGCTGTTTTGTTTTTATCTAGGGCTGCAACTAACGATTATTTTCATCGTCGATTAATCTGTTGATAGTCTCGCATTGCCAGACCTTCCTCCACAAGGTCTGGCTAGTCCACACAGCATTCCTGGATGGGAGAAAAACGTGCTCTGGTTTATTGGCATTTCTTTAAACCAATCACAATCGTCGTGGGCGGGGCTAAGCTCCAGACGGAGCCACGGTGCCTCTGCTAAATAGTCTCAGGAAGGAACTTGTTTTGGTGGAACGTGGACGTTCAGAAGTAGTTTTAGTCGTGTAACAGAAACCTCAGGTTGGACAGATAGTCTAGCTAGCCAGGAAGCGTTTCCTTGCCGCTGTCACACCAAAATGCTTGTTCTTGGGGGGAATTGTTTGGTCTCTGTAAATTATAGACTGTGGTCTGGACCTATTCCATATCTAAAGTGCAACAAAACGTGAGTTGTTTGTTCCCCCCCTCTAATCCGACCCACAGGAGAGTTTTCCCGTCCTCATATTTGGATTGGACAGATAGTCTAGCTAGCTGTCTGGATTTACCCTGCAGAGATCTGAGGAGCAGTTAACATAGTCCTCACAAATCCACCGGAGGTTAGAGCGCCAACACAGAGACAGAGGAAGGGGACGGACATCCGGCCTGAATGAGGGACATTGGGAGAAATTTCAGGCTGCACCAGAGCAATCCCGAAGTGGAACGTTGTGGATATAGACAACACTGCACCTAACAGAGACTTTATTTGCTTATAAGAAATCTCCACAGGTCAACTTATTTTAAGAGTTTAATAACTAGTTCCCACTAGGGATGTCACGAGGCTCGGTACTTTGGTACCAAGTCGGAACCAACGTTCCTAAAACGTGACGGTACTTGTTTTGCTGCACACTACAAACAGCAGCAGACACACACAGTTAAGGTCGTGACACACCGACCAGACGGCCGACCCTCGGCGGAAAAGGCAGTCGGGGCTGATCAGTCTCCCCGAGTTGGTCAACAAAGTGCCTCAGGACACACCGAAGAGACGAGACGTAATACGTCTCCATAACAGCAGGCGGCGCTAATCTGGATTGTCGCCCAAAAAATGAAAACCGGCAGCTGATTGGACGAACGCGTCACGTGGGTCTGGTTTCTCCAGATTCAAAGCCAGACTGTCATGGCGTCTCGTTCAGAATACGATCTCATATTGGACTAAGATAGTTCACCGTAACGTGCTTCTGAAAACATTGTAAGAGAGAAACAGGCCGTGCAGCTGCTGAATCTGTCTTCATTTCAGATCAACAAAGGTCAGTTTAAAAGGTCAGATTTTGAGAGACTCTAGTCACGCTCATCCCGCTCCCCGTTTCCTGGTCAGCTCTCCACTCCTTCCGATTCAACATGTCAAAATGAAGGCCGACGGCCCCTCGGACGGACGACAGCACGGAGCACACCGAACACACTCGAGTCATCGACCTCGCCAGACTGTCAGACGGACGATTATCGGCTCGGTGTGTCTCGGGCTTTAGAGACTAGCTGGGGAACACAGTGGAACATTTAGCATCTGAACAGATACATATTTCCCTTCAACAACTGCTGAAAGAGAGAGAACACTGGACTGACACAAACAAATATAACACAGTCCCCAAACTGATTTCAACCCCCAATCTAACTCGCCGTACGACAGCGAACTGGTCAACCCTAAAAATGTCAAAGCAACGAAGCGTTACATGGATTACAGTTTCAAAACCATCAGCTATTTCTCAGCCTTTCACTCAGTTTTCAATCGCATAAAACACTTTTTTTCAAAACACTAAACACAATTCTCTACCTAAGACATAAAAATCTAACAGGATGTGACTTGCTTTCCTTTTCCAAACACAACCAATCAAAATGCTACACTTATTTACCAGGTCACACACACACACACACACACACACTCCTCACATGTGCAAACACATTATGCTTAACCAAACACTGACCAATCACTGCTTTAGTATAGGCCTTTACATAGGTCAAAGGTCAGATTACAGAGAGCAAGGGTAGGAGGAGGGAGAGACAGGGGACAGCAATGGGGAGGAGGAGGAGGAGGAGGAGGAGGAGGAAAGAAGAGAAAGGAGAGCCATCTCTGATGAGATCAGGGCCACACTTATTCATCATGTGATCAACCACGGATTGACCAATGAGAGAAGCCCATCTTGAGTCTCTTTACAGTGTGTCCATACTTCAAACATTCAGAACTGAGAACAGGCATGCATCGATCTAATGACAATTTCAGCATTATAAATCAATCAGACTTTGTTTTGCACAAAGTGCATACAATACCCCCCCCCCCACACACACACACACACACACACACACACACACACACACACACACACACACACACACGCATGCACGCACACAGGCACACACACACACACACACACACACACAAACACACAAACACTGCCCCGACACACAAGCACGCACAGTCTTTATTCTAATAAATGTAGATATAAGCCCATGAAAGACAAAAGAGCTTTAGATTTAGAACAACAGTGTGTACATGGTATATCCAAAACGTTACTATTATGAAAAAAGTGTTTTGATGCTTGAGATGTGTTTGCGGCATTTTGAATGTTGAAGGAGATGTGAGGCATTTTGCAATTTGTGTGTGCAGTTGTGGGAAGAGCGTGTATGTAGAGTTTTGAAAAAAGGAGACATAGTTTTGAAAACGTGTGTAAAAAAAACTGTAAACTGTAGTCAAATTTCAGGATGCAAATGCACTGAATGTTCATGAATACACTGTATAAAAGGGATAAACATCACGCCGTTTTGTTTGTGTCGTAAATTGAGACAATAAATATGTAAAATAGTATCTTGATTACATCTTCACGTCCAGCAGATAACCCCACAACGCTGCTTTTATTGAATCCAGATTCCCTGTGTAGCTCTTACTCTCTCATCCAAATGAAATGCCTTCTCATTATCTCGAGTAAAAGCAATAGTCTTAACTGACGACAGTAGAAAACGTTTTCACTAACGGCTGGCTCAAATTGTGAGTCGATGTAGATACGTATCCAATTACACACTTCATAAAGACGAATCAGGGTTTGCAGAGGATGTCGACTTTAGTTTTTACAGACCTGGGTTGTATCTACACACAGCTGAGCGGAGAGACGAGAGAAAGGCAAGAACTATTCCTACTCTTAGCTAAACCTGTGTTGTGGTTTTGGACATTTCTGTTAGGGTTGTTATATTTCTGTTGCCTGTTATTATATTCTGTATGTTTTTGTATATTGTTTCTGTGGATTGTGTAGATTTCTGTTCCCTGTTGTGTAGATTTCTGTTCCCTGTTGTGTAGATTTCTGTTCCCTGTTGTGTAGATTTCTGTTCCCTGTTTTATTGTGATAGTCTGTTTTCTGTCTTGTCGTGTCTAGTTTTGCTTCCTGTGTTTTCCCACCTGTGTGATTGTCCGATGTGCTCCACCTGTTCCCCAGCACTGGTGTCACCTGTTCCGTGTTTGCTCGTTACCTAGTTTATTTATCCCTTGTGTTTCCTCTGTCTGTCGTCAGATCGTTTTGTGTCTTAGTCCTGTCAGTTTGTGTGTGTGTTTGTGTGCTTACCCCGTGTCTGTTCTGGGGTCCGTTTCAGAAAGCAGGTTTAGTTTGTTAACCCTGAGATGAGGGAAACTCTGGGTTTCCTGTTTCAGAAAGAGAGCTAACTTAACCTCAGAGTCAGTTACTATGGTAACTGAGTCTGTGAACCTAACCTGGTCGGGAGCAGGTTTTCTTCAAGAAACTCAAGGTTTCTTCTCTCTCATTTCCACGTTCATTCATTCATTCTGTATCAGGCGCATCTTAATGCAGTTTGTTATCTGCATGAATACAAAAACGTATTAGTTTATGTTAGGCAGATTATAAAACGTTTATTTCTCAAACATGTCATGTCCTTTTGTCGACGATCCCGTTGATGAAAAAGCTGGATTACTTCACAGAGAGTTTACGTCATTACGAGTTTACGTGATATTGAGTCCCGACTAGATGTATTTTCATTTCCACATAACCGATTTGCAGTGTTGGGAAGGATACTTACAGAGTACAGAATACATGCCCAAAAATGTAATTTGTAACGTATTCCGTTACGTTACTCAATCTGAGTAACGTATTCTGAATACTTGGAGTACTTCCACATTGAACTGTATGTTATAAGTAGGAATGCAGCCATCACATCCAGCTTACTAAACAGGCCTATTCTGGTGTGTTCTTCTGTTCCAACTGGCTGAATGTGGACCTGAACAAGCAGATAGATGTTTGTATTTGTAGTCCCGAACTGCAAACTACAAAAATCTAACCGCAGTCTAAGCTACCACGAGCTAATTTTAGCTAACGTTAGCTAACACGTCAAACGGGGCTAGTCTTTCAACGGCTCTGGGGCTAGTTAATCAGCACGTAGGAGAATGTAAAGTCACACGTCAACTATAAAACAGCAAGGTGACCAGTAACACTACAGCAGACGACTACGCTGGGCTAAAATAACGTACTTTAAGATGCTTCTTCAGGTTGGAGGTGGAGGAATCTGGACGCTGAAAGGAGGCTGGTAGCTGGCAAGCAGAGGTTGCACTGCAGTGCACAGTTATATTTCGTTCTCCCTGTTCTTTCTTTAATGTGAAATGCTGTTTGTATTTCCCAGATAGAAACCATTCCTGCCCTGGCTCTGTTGCTCCATCTCTACCTCTATCAGTGATCACGCAAATAGCTCATTTTTTCGTTTTCATATTGGGGCTTCTGGGAAATGCATGGAGTTGCGAGAGTGAATAAACCCGTGAAACAGAGAAGTATCGTCATGTAATCCATTGATTTCAACAATGTAACTGTATTCTAAATACTAAAATGTAACTGTAACAGAATACAGGTACTCATCATTTGTCTTCTGAATACGTAACGCTGGTACATGTACTCCGTTACTCCCCAACACTGCCGATTTGAGGTATTTTTTTTCACAGTCCATCAGATATGTAGATATCCGTCCTCATATCACTAACATCCACCATCATGGACAGGCTTTATTAACATCCAAGCAGATTATTTGTGTCTCATTACGTTTTTTGCAAACGGCAGTTTTCTTTACAACATTGGTGATGCGGATCAGACTGTAATAGTGAAGCCACTGTATGCAGAGCCGTCAGAAAAGTGTGACTCGCTCTGAAACGTTTTTTAAACGTTTTTGTATTGTTCCCTGGAGACAAACCAGTGAGAGCCATTAAAAAGAAATAAATGATTATACATTATAGTTCTGTTAATGATCATGGTGCTGCAGGTCTAGCTTACGACCGCAGGATTGCACCTAAATGAAATTATAGGTGTAATACAATTCCAGTTTTCACCAGTAATATTATCAGTTAACTGTGATTAAATATGAAATGAATACTCTGTTAATGCTTACGCATTGACTGGAGCAGCAATTTTCTCCCACAATTCTATCTCTGTTGCAGCAGCAACCACTGTGTTGCTTTTTTAACCAAATACATCGCTGTTTGTGCGCATGAGTATTTCCGCCGACCCGTTTGTTTGTGGTTGTTACCATGGTGAATCGTAGTATCATGGCTCCATTCATGCTGCCTTTTTTATTGTGGTGGTGCACGCGCGTGAACATACTCGGAGTTGATTGAACCAACTCATATCAGCTGTTCTGGAAACGAAAACTCAGAGTTTCCATCTCAGGGTGAATCAACTCAGACATCAGGGTTACACTCAGTTTGTTAAACCTCCTTCCTGAAACGGACCCCTGGCCCGTTTCTACCCTTCCTGCATTTCCCTGGTTTTTTACTCCCTTGGTTTTTTGGATGCCTCTTACTTGTTTTGGAATTGGTTTTTGCCTGCTGCTTCTCCCAGGACTCCCTTTGTGTCCCCTTTTTGTGTTTTGATTAATAAATCCTCGAGCTCAAACCTCCTGCCTGCCTCTCCATGCATTTGGGTCCTTTAATTCCCAGAATCGTAACAACCTGAGTCTTAACTGCACAAACCTGTTGTAAATCACCCGTTTAAACTTGAAGAATGCCACCTGTTCATGTCACACTATCAGGTGTTATAATGGAGGATGGTGGGTGGGGAAAACAATAGATTCACGTATGTATCGGGGGTTTTTTTTGCAAAGATTTTTTTTTTAATTGTCTAGTCCACACAGCATTCCTGGATGGGAGAAAAACATGCTCTGGTTTATTGGCATTTCTTTAACCCACTATTTGGTTTTCATTATAGCGGTCCAGAAAGATTTAATATGAGTGACAACTGAGATGCAAACTGAGCATGTATACTCCGCCCGTTGCTGGTAGTTACCATGGTAACATTAGTAGGATAGTCTCAGAGAACGAGGCGTTGTGACCGATGAGACCCAATCAGGAGGAGAAACGTTGGCGTCAGTGTCGGTGTTACCAGAGGTCTCCGTTTGCGGCCGTTGAGACTGAAACACAACCCCGCAGATTCCAAACCAAAACGGGTCAGAAGAGTTTCAAATGTCTCCGGTTTAGGGGCTCGGAAACACCAGAGCAGGGGGAATGAGAGGGGGGAACGCCAGAGCAGGGGGAATGAGAGGGGGGAAACACCAGAGCAGGGGGGAATGAGAGGGGGAAAAAGACCAGAGCAGGGGGAAATGAGAGGGGGAAAACGCCAGAGCAGGGGGGAATGAGAGGGGGAAACGCCAGAGCAGGGGGAATGAGAGGGGGAAACACCAGAGCAGGGGGGGAATGAGAGGGGGAAACACCAGAGCAGGGGGGAATGAGAGGGGGAACACCAGAGCAGGGGGAATGAGAGGGGGGAAACACCAGAGCAGGGGGAATGAGAGGGGGGAAACACCAGAGCAGGGGGAATGAGAGGGGGGAACACCAGAGCAGGGGGAATGAGAGGGGGAAATGCCAGAGCAGGGGGAATGAGAGGGGGAAACACCAGAGCAGGGGGAATGAGAGGGGGGAAACACCAGAGCAGGGGGAATGAGAGGGGGAAAACGCCAGAGCAGGGGGGATGAGAGGGGGAAACGCCAGAGCAGGGGGAATGAGAGGGGGAAAACACCAGAGCAGGGGGAATGAGAGGGGAAACGCCAGAGCAGGGGGGAATGAGAGGGGGAAACACCAGAGCAGGGGGGGAATGAGAGGGGAAACACCAGAGCAGGGGGAATGAGAGGGGGAAAACGCCAGAGCAGGGGGGATGAGAGGGGGGAAACACCAGAGCAGGGGGGTATGAGAGGGGGAAACACCAGAGCAGGGGGAATGAGAGGGGGAAACGTAGCAGAAGATATTCCTTTTTAAACCAAAACGTAGTGATGTAAATGTAGCCTCAGTGATCACAGAACCGCTTAAAGGACTTCTAGACTTCTGGGACTTTGTGAGCAACTTGTAGAACCTCCTACAATGTCCTCTAAGAAACCCCTGGGACCTCCTCGGTGGCCATTGGTGTTAATGTAGAGGAACTTCAGAGACAAAAAGGTTCCCGCTGAATGAGGCTGAATAAAATGTTCAGTTATTTTCCACAATCTCTTTCCCTGGAAGATCCGACAACATCTGTGTGTTTCACACAAACACACACACAGAGTCTGTCTGGTATCGATCCGTTCACAGGAGCTGCCAGAGGAACATAAATCATTAGAGCTTGTTACAACTGCTACAGCAGCGAGGGGCGAACAGCGGCCTATGGGCCTTCAGCTAGAGGTTTACCGTCTTACTGTTGCATCAAAACATTTGCATGATTCTTCACCTATCTATATCTAGATTAGGATGTAAATACGACTTTATAACATCCATCAAACATAGTCTGACAGAAACTGTGTGCATATAAAATAAATCATTTGTAAGGCAGCAACAACTTTTCAATGCATTCATATATTAAGCAGCTCTTGTTTATTGTGTGATACTTTCGCTGTGCAACACAACGCAGACATTTGTGTGTAGGAGTCATTTTTCAATCAAATGATTATCGATGTGAGATACAACATCTGCCCTCAGATACAACAAACAGGCTTATGAATCTGTTTTATTCTTAAATTAAATGAAACACTCATTGACGTCTCCAACACGCATGTTCAACTAAACTAAAAAAACACATGGTTATTCAATATGTCACATGATCAATGAGGCTTATGCCGGTGTCAAAATGTTCAGAACTGTGATATCAAGCCTAAAGGCCCTGACACACCATGCGGACGGCGAATAACTATTGGCGACGAAGGCTGACTGTGGCGTCGCCCCACGTTGTCACAGCTGACGGAGTACCACGTGCTTTCTGCACATGCGTGCAAGGAAATAGTTAGCTGGTTCGTCTAGCGCCAACCACGGTTCAGAGAGAGGTCTAACGTTACGGTCTTTATATAAAACTTCACTTTAGAATTTTTTTTTATTAACGTTAGTTTATTTTGTAATGTGTCGGTGTATGTCGATCTTTCAAAAGACATGTTTATGTTGAAATGAACACACCTACACAAGCAGTTATGTATCTCATATACATACGTTTGTCATCTTATGGACATAAATGTGCAAAAATAGATATTCCAATTGTTTAGAAGGAACATTTGAACGTCATTGTCGGCCAGTTTTGACAGCTCTTATTGTATGTGTATTGATTGATGAGATGAGTTGAAAAATGAGAAGAGCCTTCTGTGTGCGCTCTCACAGTCGTTTGTTTGCTTTCTTCACTATCATTTTAAGACGACTAGCGGGACACACCGCAAAAACTAGGGCAACGGTCGCCTTGGTGTGCCAGGGCCGTCACGGGTATACTGAATTTGACCACTAGGTGTCGCACTAGTCTGAGCCGCTCCCGTTCTTTAAAACAATCACAATCGGTCAGTTTTTGTTCCTACCCTCACCTATGGTCATGAAGGCTGGGTCATGACCGAAAAGAACAAGATCCAGGGTACAAGTGGCCGAAATGGGTTTCCTCAGGAGGGTAGCTGGCCTCTCCCTTAGAGATAGGGTGAGAAGCTCAGTTATCCGTGAGGAGCTCGGAGTAGAGCCGCTGCTCCTTCGCGTCGAAAGGAGCCAGTTGAGGTGGTTCGGGCATCTGGTAAGGATGCCCCCTGGGCGCTCCCTAGGGAGGTGTTCCAGGCACGTCCAGCTGGGGGGAGGCCTCGGGGGAGACCCAGGACTAGGTGGAGGGACGTCCAGCTGGGAGGAGGCCTCGGGGGAGACCCAGGACTAGGTGGAGGGACGTCCAGCTGGGAGGAGGCCTCGGGGGAGACCCAGGACTAGGTGGAGGGATTATATCTCTAACCTGGCCTGGAAACGCCTCGGGATCCCCCAGTAAGCTGGTTAATGTGGCCCGGGAAAGGGAAGTTTGAGGTCCCCTGCTGGAGCTGCTACCCCCGCGACCCGACCCCGGATAAGCGGATGAAGATGGATGGATGGATGGACAATCGTCTTGCGTGGCGCTAAGCGATGGACGGAGCCACGGTGCCTCTGCAAAACAGCCATGGGACGGAACTTGTTTTGGTGGAACGTGTGTACGTTTTAATAGTAGTTTTAGTCGTGCAAAACAGAAAGCTCAGATTGGACAGATAGTCTAGCTAGCTGTCTGGATTTACCCTGCAGAGATCTGAGGAGCAGTTAACCATAGTCCTCACAAATCCACCGGAGGTTAGAACGCCAACACAGAGACAGAGGAAGGGGACGGACATCTGGCCGAAATGAGGGACATACGGTAGAATTTCAACAATCAATCCTGGAAATGAAACGTCATCGATATAGACTAGACATCCCATAATGAGAGTATAGCGACTCCAGCCAACATGTTGGTGGTCATGGCTTTTTTCCTGCAACGTTAACACTTTGCCTCATCTCTTTCAGTTCACTTCTTTCCTCGGCTTGAAATCCGAAATGTTTCCAAAGCGCCGGTGCAGTTTTAGTTTTCTTTGAGACTAACTAAAACAGCATTAACGTTCTAGTACACAAACACAACATGCGTCGTTTCCCCATCCCACCGCACTACTTGATCACTGAAACAGCCAAGCTACTAAAAAAGCTACTTCATTCAGGAAACAGCGACGCTATTGAGAATAATTAAACTAGTAACGCTAATGCCCAACAGATTGTCAGTTAACTCGCAATTAATCGCACATTTTTATCTATTCTAAATGTCCCTAGATTTCTTTTTGTCCAATTATTTATTCTCATTGTAATGTTCTTACCAACATGGAAAAGTGGGTCGGCTTGCTTTGTGCTTTTGTCGCCTGGCTTTGACGAGGGGGCGGAGAATTGGCATCAGCTGCGTGCTTGACCATCAGCTGCGTGCTTGGCCATCAGCTGCGTGCTTGGCCATCAGCCGCGTGCTTGACCATCAGCTGTGTGCTTGGCCATCAGCTGTGTGCTTGGCCATCAGCTGCGTGCTTGACCATCAGCCGCGTGCTTGGCCATCTACTGTGTGCTTGGCCATCAGCCGTGTACTTGGCCATCAGCTGTGTGCTTGGCCATCAGCTGCGTGCTTGGCCATCAGCTGTGTGCTTGGCCATCAGCTGTGTGCTCGGCCATCAGCTGTGTGCTCGGCCATCAAGTGGTATTTCAGACTGGACGTGCTGCGATGATAGCTCAGTTCACAACGACAAAACACACAGATCACTTTGGTCTTGTCAATGGACCCATTTGGCAACTTTTTAAAAGTAAACTTTCCATTCAGAATCTTATCGGCATCCATTTCAGCGTCTCGCGCTCGCCATCCACTCAAAACCTAACGTTAGCCTACTACTCTTTGGCCGGCTCGCAAGCCCAAACAAGTGTGTGCGGCGTGCCTGTTGTTTAGTTCCCGGTCTAGCTAGATCCGGTGTGGTGTTGTAGTTTTTCTAACGTTACTAGTTGTTGCAACAGCATGTGAAAAAAACTAAAAAGTTTTCTGGGCCAAAAAGAACGTTAATCTCGCGATAAAAAAATTTACGCCGTGAAAATGGGTTTGCGTTAACGCCGTTAATAACGCGTTTAACTGACAGCACTAGTATATTGTTGTCTCTATCGTACAGTATGTGTCTATATTCTATCTGTCTACTGATTGTTTACTACCACATGTCTATTTGTTGAATGTATAGAGAGTTAACACCTACTGAAGTCAAATTCCTTGTGTATGTAAGTATGTGATTCTGATTCTGAAATGGCGGTTCAGCCAGTTTGCATGCAATCAAACCCGTTCAGCCTGAGTCACCGGACCTGACCGTAGAAACCGGAAACCGAACCAACTCTAGGATCCACAAATGATCCACAAACAAGATGATTTCTGAGAAAAATGGTGTTGCTCATGAATGCACCTTCCCATTCACAAACACAACGTAATGTGAATAATCTGCTGCGTGTGTGACGTCATTGTCTCGTTTATTCGTCCGACCAACAGTCCTAAATCAGCTTTTGTTGATAATATAAAACAGAGAAAAGCTGTAATTATCCGTTGATCGACTGATTGATTAACTGTTTCAGCCCCATTACTTATTCTCAAATCACCATCGTGCACATTTGTAAAATCTCGATTTTTGCAAGTGGATCATCTTCTGTCACAACTTCTGAGACTCATGGCTCGCCGTAGATTAATGTAGAGCTGCAAAGATGAATCAATTGCTTGTGAAGTATTAAATGAATCGCCAACTTTTTTGATAATTTCTTAAGAACTTCTCTGATGTCAGCATGTTAAATGTGAATATTGTTCTAGTCTCTTCTCTCCTCTGTGACAGGAAACTGAATATCTTTGAGCTGTGGATAAAACAAGACATTTGAGGACGTCATCTTGGGCTTTTTGGGAAACACTGATCCAAAATTTTTCACCATTTTCTGACATTTTAGAGACCAAACGACCAATCCGTTCGTCCATAAAATAATCCACAGATTAATCGACTATGAAAACAATTGTTAGTTGCAGCCCTAAATTTCATTTAAGGCAAAAAAAAAGCCACAAACAAATAACCTGCTTAATCTGTTTCTAGATTGGACTTCTCTGGGTGCAACATCCTGGTTTTCAGTCTGTGAAAACTGACAGAGTCACAGAACAACAACAGCTGATAAACAGGGAGCTTTCTGCTCTCTGCTGTCTGATATTCAACATCCAATAATCCCAGTAATCCCAACAATTGAGCAATTAGATCCACTGAACCCATCATGTATTGCTTGTGGAGCTGAAGGGGGATTTTCTTGGAACTTCTTTGTTTTGCGTCTTGTTGTCGCGCAGGTAGATAATCTGTGAAAAGAAGTGACCTCTCCTGATCCAAACGCCTCTCTGTAACAGATTAAGCCGCCTCTCTAACAGCTGCCATCCGCTGTGTTTCTGTCGGGGTACGTGGCTGTGTAACATCCTCTTACAAACAGCTATTATAAATCCATCTGACTGTGACAGAAACAAACAAAGAAACACTGCTGCGGTTTAGGAGGAAGAAGCCAGAGAGCTGCACTCACCTGTCCGGGCTGTGTCTGCGTCCAGAGACGGTGCTGCATGTGTCTGATAATGGTGTGCTCCGCTCTGCACGGAGACGGATAAGTGTGTGTGTGTGTGTGTGTGCAGGAAAAGCAGCTCTGGAGGTGTGTGCAGTTTGGAGCAACTGCGCAGTGAAAGCTGCTCTGAGAGCAAAAGAGAAGCTTTCGTTTCAAAGCTTTATTATTAAAAAAAGGTTAGCTCATGTGGGATCAGGTCTGCAGACAACATGATGCAGGATGCAGGGCCGGAGCCAAGGTTGGTAGAAACACAGAGTGAGTAGCACCCACCCCATAACATAAATAATCAACTAGCATTTAAATAAGTCAAGTTGAGCTTTTGTCTCCTGTGATTTAGAGTGTCTAGTCACACTCTGAAACTAGTCAGACAGCAGGCAATTGAATCAAAGCACTGAGCTTTGTAACAGTAGAAACACGGTAGTATTTTCGAATGAGAGATGTGCTTCCCTCCCTCATGTCCCCCTGAGACGAGAGATCTCTGTATTGTGGGTCTGGAAAAAATCTTCCGATGACGGAAAACGACGATTTTTGCGTCATCGGAAGATTTTTTTTACGGGGTTGACTGTTGTCTTTACACAAAGCTTGCCAAAACGAGTGTCAGCCATCTTGATACTCTCAGCAGAAAACTTTTACAACAATGATGTGCATTCAAACTACCGCACGTGTACCACCGGGATACATTGGTCGTATCGGAGAATATGCAGGACACTTTATTACAGACGGAATACTCCACACACTACGCGAGAGTCGCCTGCTACACGGAGACCAGCACCTCAGCCTGCGGTGTCGCCCGATGCCGCTAGCCGGGGAAAGGGACCTCGACAGCGGTGTGCAGGAGTTCGAGCTAGGTGGAAAGCTAACGCTAGCCGGCCACCTGTTCCATCAATCCTGCTTGCAAGTATCCGCTCATTAGACAACAAACTGGACTACATCAAACTTCAACGTTAAGGAGCAGCACAACTCATTTCACATACGTGAAGAAGGTTAGGGAGACTTATGACTTACACAGAAGCCTTTAATGAACACTCAATTGAGGAGACAATAAGGCAGGCAGTACAGTACAACCACGATGTGTTATTGTGCAGTGCCGTCTCAACTCTCTGGAGTTCCTGTCTTCCTGAAGGTGTGGTTAAAGGTTAAGGTGCTGGAGGCGTTACGTTTAGCTGAACCTTTAGGGTAAACAAAGATATTGCAGGTGCCGTAAACAAAGCCTAGTACAGCCCGTCTCTCTCTCTCTCTCTGGGAAGTATGCTAAAGTGAGGCTGGCCCTCCGACCTCCAAAAGGAGACAGTCCTGAGACAAAACATTCCCTTATCATACAGCCGCCTAGATTCCCTGAATCTGCAGAGACAAACATAATTATATGTGAATATGTTTGGTTATTAGAGACTGGCTGAATATTCTAGTTCCCTGACCTGTAACCTATGAACGACCTGATGTTGTCTAAGATTTCCCTTTAGTGTCATCATACCCAGTGCTTGAAGTGGGGAAAAATCATCATTATCTATCAATCAAATCATTATGACATTTGAGATTTCTACAGTGAAAAACAAAACTTGGAGATATATAGACAGAGATCTTTGAGATTGTAACTTTAAGTACACATGTGAAATACGTGTACTTCCTTTGAGTCTTTTCTTTTAATGTCACTTTCTACTCCATGCCATCTCAGAGGGAAATACGGTGGAAAGATGGTTTTCATTTCCTCTAAGAAGAGTGCCCGATGCAGCCATCTGTTTCCTTTTCTCTCAATCAATCCTCTTCACTTCGACACTAGCTAATAAACGAAGGAAAGTTCTCATTTCCTGTTCTGTCCCACCCGAATCAACAATCTGGCTGCAGCTAATCTGTATGAAAATAAATCAAACACAAATAAAAAAATAAAAAAAACAGATGTGCCTCACTGTAAGTCATGTATCTAATGGAAAATCTATTTTTAAGCGATACATGAGCGTGGATGGTGTGTTCACCTTTCAGTCCCTGCAGGGTGTGTGTGTGTTATCATGAAACCCCTCTGTGAGAGAAATGCCACTTGTTATCTTCCTCAAACGTAAAGCACCCGTTCACTCATTTCAATCAGCCTCACAAATGAGACATGAAGTGCGTCAGAAGCTCACCGGCAGCCAAATAACACCACAGAGGGCTGCAGTGCTGCGTCGCTTATGACTGATGAAGAGTGTGTGAGAGAGAGAGAGAGAGAGAGAGAGAGAGAGAGGAGGAAGGACACTGGGTGAGAGAGAGGCTATGGTGGAAGAAGTATTCACATCCATATATTGTTGGCTAGTTTCTTTTAGAATAAAACATCAGATTTTATAAATTTATAAACACAGAAATCTTAATGTGTAAAGTAACTAGTAACTAAAGCTGTCAGATAAATGTAATGGAGTAAAAAGTCCAATATTTCTCTCTGAAATGTAGTAGAAAGTAGAAGTAGAAAGTGGCATGAAAAGAAAAGATTTGGGACGTGACTTTGTGATTTTGTTCGGGAACAGAACATCAATCAGTGTGTGAGTCTTGAGCCAAACACATGGACAGATGAGCGGTGCACTTCAACACACAATCCAATCTTTAGATAATAATTGCTTTCACACTGCAGCTGTTACTCCTTTCTATTCTCCACAGCCGCCTACTTTTTCTCAAGTTTTATTGGTGTGCAGCTGTCTGTAGGGCTGCAACTACCACAAATGCAAAAGCCACAACACAAACGCAAAAGCTACAACACAAACGCAAAAGCCACAACACAAACGCAAAAGCTACAACACAAATGGAAAAGCCACAACACAAACGCAAAAGCTACAACACAAATGGAAAAGCCACAACACAAACGCAAAAGCTACAACACAAACGCAAAAGCCACAACACAAACGCAAAAGCTACAACACAAATGCAAAAGCCACAACACAAACGCAAAAGCTACAACACAAATGCAAAAGCCACAACACAAACGCAAAAGCCACAACACAAATGCAAAAGCTACAACACAAACGCAAAAGCTACAACACAAACGCAAAGCTACAACACAAACGCAAAAGCTAGCAACACAAAAGCTGCAAAAGCCACAACACAAACGCAAAAGCTACAACACAAACCCAAAAGCCACAACACAATGCAAAAGCTACAACACAAACGCAAAAGCCACAACACAAATGCAAAAGCTACAACACAAACGCAAAGCCACAACACAAATGCAAAAAGCCACAACACAAACGCAAAAGCTACAACACAAACGCAAAAGCTACAACACAAAGCACAAAAGCCACAACACAAACGCAAAAGCCTGAGCCACAACACAAACGCCACAACACAAACGCAAAGCCACAACACAAATGCAAAAGCTACAACACAAACGCAAAAGCTACAACACAAATGCAAAAGCCACAACACAAACGCAAAAGCTACAACACAAACGCAAAAGCTACAACACAAACCCAAAAGCCACAACACAAACGCAAAAGCCACAACACAATTGCAAAAGCCACAACACAAACGCAAAAGCCACAACACAAATGCAAAAGCCACAACACAAACCCAAAAGACACAACACAAACGCAAAAGCCACAACACAAATGCAAAAGCCACAACACAATTGCAAAAGCCACAACACAAATGCAAAAGCCACAACACAAACGCAAAAGCCACAACACAAACGCAAAAGCCACAACACAAACGCAAAAGCTACAACACAAATGCAAAAGCCACAACACAAACGCAAAAAGCCACAACACAAACGCAAAAGCTACAACACAAACCCAAAAGCCACAACACAAACGCAAAAGCTACAACACAAACCCAAAAGCTACAACACAAATGCAAAAGCCACAACACAAACGCAAAAGCTACAACACAAATGCAAAAAGCCACAACACAAACGCAAAAGCTACAACACAAACGCAAAGCCACAACACAAATGCAAAAGCCACAACACAAACGCAAAAGCTACAACACAATTGCAAAAGCCACAACACAAACGCAAAAGCCACAACACAAATGCAAAAGCTACAACACAAATTCAAAAGCTACAACACAAATGCAAAAGCCACAACACAAATGCAAAAGCCACAACACAAATGCAAAAGCTACAACACAATTGCAAAAGCCACAACACAAACGCAAAAGCTACAACACAAACGCAAAAGCCACAACACAAACGCAAAAGCTACAACACAAACGCAAAAGCCACAACACAAACGCAAAAGCTACAACACAAACGCAAAAGCCACAACACAAATGCAAAAGCCACAACACAAACGCAAAAGCTACAACACAATTGCAAAAGCCACAACACAAACGCAAAAGCTACAACACAAATGCAAAAGCTACAACACAATTGCAAAGCTACAACACAAACGCAAAAGCTACAACACAATTGCAAAAGCCACAACACAAATGCAAAAGCTACAACACAAATGCAAAAGCCACAACACAAATGCAAAAGCTACAACACAAACGCAAAAGCCACAACACAAACGCAAAAGCTACAACACAAACGCAAAAGCCACAACACAAATGCAAAAGCCACAACACAAATGCAAAAGCCACAACACAAACGCAAAAGCTACAACACAAACGCAAAAGCCACAACACAAACGCAAAAGCCACAACACAAACGCAAAAGCCACAACGCAAAAGCTACAACACAAATGCAAAAGCCACAACACAAACGCAAAAGCTACAACACAAACGCAAAAGCCACAACACAAATGCAAAAGCCACAACACAAATGCAAAAGCCACAACACAAACGCAAAGCCACAACACAAACGCAAAAGCCACAACACAAACGCAAAAGCCACAACACAAACGCAAAAGCCACAACGCAAAAGCCACAACACAAACGCAAAAGCCACAACACAAACGCAAAAGCCACAA
Organism: Sander vitreus; assembly: GCF_031162955.1. NCBI lineage: Eukaryota > Metazoa > Chordata > Actinopteri > Perciformes > Percidae > Sander > Sander vitreus. The sequence continues at coordinate 2,022,589 of NC_135870.1, read as the reverse complement.
CACAAATGCAAAAGCCACAACACAATCGCAAAAGCCACAACACAAACGCAAAAGCTACAACACAAACGCAAAAGCCACAACACAAACGCAAAAGCCACAACACAAACGCAAAAGCCACAACACAATTGCAAAAGCCACAACACAAACGCAAAAGCCACAACACAAACGCAAAAGCTACAACACAAATGCAAAAGCCACAACACAAACGCAAAAGCCACAACACAAACGCAAAAGCCACAACACAAACGCAAAAGCCACAACACAATTGCAAATTGCTAGCTTTTTCGGTCTGTTGTAGTTTTACATTTCTGTTCAACTGTCACAGCGACATACTTTTGTGTGCCTTCAAACGCAGAATGATTGCAGATCATTGGCGGTCTGGCACTAGAGAGCACGTAGCCCTGATCAAGAACCATTAAAGTCCTGCTGCTCTGTGTGAGGGAGCCCACTGTTTCTCTGGCACTCAGTGCTCATGAATTTGAAAAAAGTTGAAGCTAGTGCTGATTGCACAGCGGGAAAGACTTTGAGATCAATCCGCCTCTGGCTTGATTGTGCAAAAATACAACTGTTCCGAATGTGTTCGTGGGTGAAAGCAGTGTTGATTTAAGTTCGGTTTGGACTGGCTATATGTCTGTAATGGCGGTGTGGTAAGCATCATTGATTTTTTGATCCCGTCCAGAAAACGTAGGATTTTTACCCCGATGTGTGGACCCACATGTGGTCCGAGGCTCTCTAAAAACGCTGTCTCACTCCTGTTTTGATTAATTATTCATGGAGTCAGGTGGCTGCAGGGCAGAATGGCATTTTTGGGAAAAAGTAAACAACATCAGAAAAGCAACAGATGAGACACGTTGTACACCTGCTGGGTGAGTTCATGGAGACACTGTTGTGCAGCCAGTCGGCAGGAGTCTACGATTGAACTTTTATTGTCAAACAAACCCAGTGGTTTTTCTCTTTCACTTCATCACCTCATTTTCTCTTTTACACATGCACTGCAGCCCTGGACTTCTCTAACATTCCCCCGGAGGAGCTGCATGTGAGAATGCAAATCAGATGGAGCAGACTTTAAAAGGTCTTTACCCTGCCAGCTCCTCAGTTCAAAGTCTGTGTAATGTCCGATTCAGCCCAATGTGTGAACAGAGCGGCTACATTTTTCCGTAGAATTCACAGCGAGCGAGTGGGCGTGTTGGGCATGTTTTTTTTTAACGAGGCAAAATTCAGGAACTTCTGTCTGTAAGGGCCGACGTAGAAATCCTCAGACAGATTCAAGGAACGGCGAGACATTTGGTTGTTTATGAGGAAATTAGGAAGACAGCTCTGTGACCATGTCCTTCCTCCTGCACGCTCTACCCAGGCGCGACACCTGGCCTAACCGACTAGGTTTAGGAAAAGATGGTGGGTGGGTGGGGTGACAAAATGTATGTTTCAGTGACATGCAGGACAAGAACTGGACACGCACCCCGGTCTCCTGGGTGAAAGTCCTGTGTTGTTTGCCGCCTTACTAGGATTTTCGGTCTTTCATACTACTCAAGGGGGTAAGCGTCTGTCAACAACCCGTAGATCCTATGGCGCCATTTTGATGCTAACAAGTACTCACCTCCCGTTAGCATCCCATTGACTCCCATTCATTCTGACGTCACTTTGACAGAGAATACCTTTACATCTGAAGCGTTTAAAGACTCTATTTGTCCATTGTTTATTTCTAAAGAAACACGACAATGTATAAAAGGCTCCATTACCTTGTAGCTCACGTTATGGCTCCGTAGCAGACGTTTTTATAACAATAGGCTAACGATTGGGTCATAACCACGAGACTTCCTGTCTCATAGTAGAGGAGTTACCGTATAGTACAGGAGAAGCTCTCAGGCAGTTTGGACTTCCATTAGCTGTTTACGTTTACTTACTAATGTTAACTATCATTTTAGTGATCAATAATTAGCCTGTGCCCATGTTATCTCATACATAAACACTTTTAATACTACGTCATCTTACAGCGCCGTGGTCGAGCTGCTGCTCTGCCCGGTGCGTTCCATACAGACGCTAAAGGGGGATTTTTGCGTCGGTATCTGACGCTGAGAGACACTGACGAAGCGTCAGTATTTTACGAGTTGGAAATGAGAACGGGGGTTGGTCTAGGACCTTCCAGGGTTTGGATTACTCGTGCAGATGAAACGACAGAAACTAAACACTTGGTTTGCCAGGCCGCAGGTAGAATGACTGGGTTTACCTGTCGTTTCTTAGCGGTTAGCGGACACTCCATTTGTAGTTTGTTTGTAGACATTTAAAGCCTAACTCTCGCCAAAATGCAACCTAGGCTCTTTTTGTTAATGTACCCGAGTCAAACTTTCGTTTAAAAGTATATTTAGGAGAGAAGCGCCACTTTTAAGATTTATGTAACAGGGAGGAGAGTAAAGATGGAAAGCTCCTAAAGCTTACTTCCATATAAATGCACGGATTATTCCTTGTTTTGTCGTTAGTGAAAAACATTATTGACCTTGTAGTATTTTGGCGAGAGTTACGCTTTAAGACGCAGACAGATAACATTAACACAACCTGATGGGGAATAAACGGGGATTTGATTGTTCTCAGACACGACACTGAGAAGCAACCGTTCTTTCTCTTCCCACCATCAAGCTGTGTTCGAAACCGTTCCCTCATTCACTCACTCACTCTTCCCTCTGTAGTGTTTGTTAAATAGTGAACTACATAGAATGACCAAACGAGATTTCGGACACTCACTGAAAACATTCTTGCGTCAGAAGACGCGCCGGTTTATGACAGAGGCGGGCGCGCCCAGCATCATGTAAACGAACCCAAACAATTGACTTCTAATACGTCCCTGAGACAAACCGAGCATTGAGGAGAATAAAAGGTTGTATAGAGGAATGAAAAATCATCTTTTGGAAATTGATGGAGATTATAGTAAGTACGTTATGTCACTTAGGAATGTTTGATTGATGACTGTCAGGTCAAGAGGTCACGACCTGTCAACATTTTGAGTGATGGTCGACAGGTGTTTCTGATGTAATATCGTTCTATTTACAGTACAGCCAGAGGCTGGAAATGACGTCTAGAGAAAGGGTTGTGAGAGGAAATACATAGATGATGGATTGAATGTATTAAATAAAATATCTTTATAAGTATTTGATACATTTAAACGCCTCATATAACTGAGAGAACTAGAAATGGTGAATGTTTACGACACAGCTAACCAATGAGAGAAGGAAGGGAGAGGATTGTTACTGCATTCAACGTCTTTTAGTAATATAGGAATGAGCCACAAACAAAAAATATTAACGCTATTAAACTATTTAAGCTGTTATCATTACTATATGAAATGGAACAACTTAATAACTAATAACTTAGCTCAAATCAGGCTTTAAATAATTGTTTAAATGTTGATGGTCTGTCTGTCTGTCTGTCTGTCTGTGCATCGCTCTGACCCGTATGTCTGTCTCCCAGTGTCCTCTGCCCTCCTGCAGCCACAGCTGCTCCGTACTCATCTGGCAGTGCCTGCTTCCTTCTGGCCCCGGGGATCGGGGTTCACACCCCCCACCACACCCCTTTTTCACACCACACCCCTTTTTCACACCCCCTTTTCCCCACCATGCCTCTTTTTCCCACCCCTTTTTCCCCCCACACCCCTTCTTCACACCCCTTTTTCACACCACACCCCTTTTTCACATCTCTTCTTCACACCCCTTTTTCACATCTCTTCTTCACACCCCTTTTTCACACCACACCCCTTTTTCACACTCCTTTTTCACACCTCTTTTTCCCACCCCTTCTTCACACCACACTCCTTTTTCACACCACACCCCTTTTTCACACTCCTTTTTCACACCCCTTCTTCACACCCCTTCTTCACACCACACTCCTTTTTCACACCACACCCCTTTTTCCCACCCCTTCTTCACACCACACTACTTTTTCCCACCACACCCCTTTTTCCCACACCCCCTTTTTCCCCCCCACACCCTCTTTCTTTCACACCACCCTTTCTTTCACACCCCTTTTCCTCCACACCCCTTCTTCACACCACACTACTTTTTCACACCACACCCCTTTTTCCCACCCCTTCTTCACACCCTTTTTCCCACCACACCCCTTTTTCCCCCCACACCCCTTCTTCACACCACACCCCTTTTTCCTCCCACACCCCTTCTTCACACTCCTTTTTCACACCCCTCCCCACCCCTTTCTTCACACCACACCCCTTTTTTCACCTCTTCACACCCCTTTTTCCCACCACACCCCTTTTTCCCCCCACACCCCTTTCTTCACACCACACTCTTTTTCCTCCCACACTCCTTTTCTTCACACCACACCCTCTTTTTCCCCCACACCCCCTTTCTCTCACACTCTTTTTCACACCCCCTTTTTTCACACCACACCCCTTCTTCACACCACACTCCTTTTTCACACCACACCCCTTTTTCACACCCCTTTTTCACACCCCTTCTTCCCACCCCTTCTTCACACCACACCCCTTTTTCACACCTCTTCTTCACACCCCTTTTTCCCACCACACCCCTTTTTCCCCCCACACCCCTTCTTCACACCACACTCCTTTTTCACACCACACCCCTTTTTCACACCTCTTCTTCACACCACACCCCTTTTTCCCCCCACACCCCTTCTTCACACCACACTCCTTTTTCACACCACACCCCTTTTTCACACCTCTTTTTCACACCCCTTCTTCACACCCCTTCTTCACACCACACCCCTTTTTCACACCCCTTTTTCACACCTCTTCTTCACACCACACTCCTTTTTCACACCACACCCCTTCTTCACACCACACCCCTTTTTCCCCCCACCCCTTCTTCACACCACACCCCTTTTTCACACCCCTTTTTCACACCCCTTTTTCACACCCCTTCTTCACACCACACTCCTTTTTCACACCACACCCCTTTTTTCCCACCACACCCCTTTTTCACACCACACCCCTTTTCCCACCCCCTTTTCACACCACACCTCTTTTCCCCACTACACCCCTTTTTAGCTAATGATATCAAATATACAAACGTTAAAAAAGATGTGCTTGTGACATTGTTTGTATTAATACAGCTGTTAAAATGATATTTTTATTGATGTACACAATGCTTATAATAGTTGTAAAAAATGTAAGATAAGATTCAGACTTTGCACCCTGTCCCAAATGAGTTTCTTTGTAAAACGCCAACGTTAACAGTAAGTAGTACTACCCTGCATTTACTCTGGTCTCATGTTATCTGCATTTCAACCTGAGCTCAATTATTTATAATAATAACTAATTATACAACGCAATATGCAACTGACAACTTGGTCTTAATATTTGATGGCCTGTTCAGAGAATGTATCAGTGAAAAGACCCTGAAGGGCGTTGAAACGACAACGATGATGACATCAAAACTCTGACTCAAACAAGGTTCTTGTTATTTACTAGAAAAGAGAGGATTTAAGAAAACTATAAGAGATAGTTAAAAAAGAACAAGATATAGGAAGCTTGTCCCTCCAGGCAAACTGCTATTTTATTTATGAATTGGTATATCCAAATGTGATATTGTTCGACTTTGTATTTCTATTATTGTTATACAATGTTCTGTTCATTTTGTTTGGTTTGTTAGATTATTTTAACTGTCTTTGTTCTATCTACAACATCTACCAATGTTGGAAGATCTCTCTTGGAGGAGACTAGTGCAAGGGACGCACACACACACACACACACACACACACACACACACACACACACACTCTCTCACACACACACACACACACACACACACACACACACACACACACACACACACACACACACACACACACACACACACACACACACACACACACACACACACACACACACACACACACTATCACACACACACACACACATCACACACACAGACACACACACACACACACACACACACACACACACACACACACACACACACACACACACACACACACACACACACACGCAAAGATTAAAAGTGTCTAGTTCCTGTATTGGTGTTTGATGCTAGTGTTTTTACTGCCAGTGTGTCTAGATGAAGACTGTTCATAGTGTTCGGCTGCACTGGTGTTTAAATCCATTCATATATGTTCTTGTTCTTGTTTAATAAGCGGTGCTTTGCATTTGTAATTGGATATATATACCCTACAATTTTCCTTATGAAAGTGAGAGAAGAATTGCTACATTTACAGCTTAACACGGTAAACACAGGGCTAACAAATAAAACCAAACGGTGTATGTAGTGAGATGAAAGGCTACAGTGGGACATGTGGCATTTAACACTCAATGCTTTTAGCTTGAGTGGTTCTGGTTGTGTCTGGAAATTATTTTCCTGCGGGGCATTTAATCTAACGACATATCCAATCTAAAGATAACTACTGAGCGAGAACGTATGTGGACATAAATGTACAGCTGTTGACATACCACTGGTGTGTGTGTGTGTGTGTGTGTTCAGCAGAGCAGAGGTTGACCTTTGACCTTAGCTATGGCAACTGGTTAGAGGCCCCTTGCTATGGCTCGCGGTTCGTTTTCATGCAGCATATATGATATGATACTATTTCTAAAAGTTCATACAAGATAATAAGATAAAGCTGGTTAAAACGTAGTTGTTATGGATTAATGTCAAGTTGTACAGAGCATAAAGGTGTTCAGGTAAAGACCGACCTGACTACTCAGTATAGGAGAGAGATAATCACTGCAGTAATGTGTATTTTACATCCTGGCAACTAACTAATGTTGCATAATTAACTGTTAGTTTCTTGTATTAAGTACTTAAGACTAAAAAATGGGACTAGGAAACAGAAAATAAAACAAGTGTGTGTGTGTGTGTGTGTGTGTGAGAGAGTGTGTGTGTGTGTGTGTGTGTGTGTGTGTGTGTGTGTGTGTGTGTGTGTGTGTGTGTGTGTGTGAGAGAGTGTGTGTGTGTGTGTGTGTGTGTGTGTGTGTGTGTGTGAGAGAGTGTGTGTGTGTGTGTGTGTGTGTGTGTGTGTGTGTGTGTGTGTGTGTGTGTGTGTGTGTGTGTGTGTGTGTGTGTGTGTGTGTGTGTGTGTGTGTGTGTGTGTGTGTGTGTGTGTGTGTGTGTGAGAGAGTGTGTGTGTGTGTGTGTGTGTGTGTGTGTGTGTGTGTGTGTGTGTGTGTGTGTGTGTGTGTGTGTGTGTGTGTGTGTGTGTGTGTGTGTGTGTGTGTGTGTGTGTGCGTCCCTTGCACTAGTCTCCTCCAAGAGAGATCTTCCAACATTGGTAGATGTTGTAGATAGAACAAAGACAGTTAAAATAATCTAACAAACCAAACAAAATGAACAGAACATTGTATAACAATAATAGAAATACAAAGTCGAACAATATCACATTTGGATATACCAATTCATAAATAAAATAGCAGTTTGCCTGGAGGGACAAGCTTCCTATATCTTGTTCTTTTTTAACTATCTCTTATAGTTTTCTTAAATCCTCTCTTTTCTAGTAAATAACAAGAACCTTGTTTGAGTCAGAGTTTTGATGTCATCATCGTTGTCGTTTCAACGCCCTTCAGGGTCTTTTCACCTGATACATTCTCTGAACAGGCCATCAAATATTAAGACCAAGTTGTCAGTTGCATATTGCGTTGTATAATTAGTTATTATTATAAATAATTGAGCTCAGGTTGAAATGCAGATAACATGAGACCAGAGTAAATGCAGGGTAGTACTACTTACTGTTAACGTTGGCGTTTTACAAAGAAACTCATTTGGGACAGGGTGCAAAGTCTGAATCTTATCTTACATTTTTTACAACTATTATAAGCATTGTGTACATCAATAAAATATCATTTTAACAGCTGTTTAAATGTAATAATATTAATTGGCATGGGGTACTTTCCATAACATCATCTCTCAATGCAAATCAAACCAGCTATTAGGCTAACTGGAATACAACCATGTTAATCTCTAGGTATGGTGAAGGGTATGTGATGATGTGGGGGGGTATGGTGAAGGGTATGTGATGATGATGTGGGGGTATGGTGAAGGGTATGTGATGATGTGGGGGGTATGGTGAAGGGGATGTGATGATGTGGGGGGGTATGGTGAAGGGTATGTGATGATGTGGGGGGGTATGGTGAAGGGTATGTGATGATGATGTGGGGGTATGGTGAAGGGGTATGTGATGATGTGGGGGGTATGGTGAAGGGTATGTGATGATGTGGGGGGTATGGTGAAGGGGTATGTGATGATGATGGGGGGTATGGTGAAGGGTATGTGATGATGTGGGGGGTATGGTGAAGGGTATGTGATGATGTGGGGGGGGGGTATGGTGAAGGGTATGTGATGATGGGGGGGTATGGTGAAGGGTATGTGATGATGGGGGGGGTATGGTGGAGGGTATGTGATGATGTGGGGGTATGGTGAAGGGTATGTGATGATGTGGGGGTATGGTGAAGGGTATGTGATGATGGGGGGGTATGGTGAAGGGTATGTGATGATGGGGGGGTATGGTGAAGGGTATGTGATGATGGGGGGGTATGGTGAAGGGTATGTGATGATGGTATGTTGAAGGGTATGTGATGATGTGGGGGTATGGTGAAGGGTATGTGATGATGGGGGGACCAAGGGAACTTTATCAGGATCATAGTATCCTGGATCCATGAAATAACTGGCCTTTCAAAATAAAAGTCTGCCTGCCTCTATGGGAATCTAACATAGGGGTGAACTGACTTATGCCCCCTGTATTTTAAGGAAGAACATTTATTTATTTACGATACATTATTCATTCACAAAGAAAATTGGTGTCCTTAAAGGTTGGATTTTTCCTAATTTTTTTAATTAAGTCATTAAGATCAATTTCCAAAAGCTGATTTCTTATTCCTCTTTTAAGTCAAATTTAGCATGGGTGTGCTCATTTATGCTGTGCACTGTATATTGCATGTTACATTTCCACTGTTTAGAAACGAAAGTCCGCTCCATTTTTCCTTTTCAGTTTTCGTTGTTGCTTCTCCTCCTCCTCCTCCTCCGGGAAAACACGGCCGCGTTGCATTGTGAGATTCTTGAGTAAAATGTAGGGTTACATTGTATGTACACTCCGATTAGCAGTGCATTGTGGGTATTATATAGTGGACTATATAGTGAACGAACTTAACCGCGGAGAATTCAAAACACGACTACAAAATAGCGAACACACTATATAGCACACTATTTCTGTTTCAAACACAGCTTCCCTCAGTCTGTCCACAACTTCCTCGTTCTAAATGTCAAGCTCCGTGACGCAGGTAACTTCATCCTGGCGACCAATAGGAAAACGATGGTGCCGTGACATATGTTGCGTTCCAGGCAACCTGTAACTCGTGTTTTCACAACCTTCTACAGTGAAAGTGAAAGTGGAACGGCAGTCAAACCCGTAACTTACTCCCCGTGAACTGCTACCAGATCGTTGTACTCCCAGTTACAGTTTTTGACGTCTCACACACACATAAACAACAATGGCGACCCCCTGTTGATGCTGTACAGACGCCGCTGATTAACGGTGAGAAATAGAAATAAATAGACATAAATAGGCAACGTAAAGTAATTCCGAACATTGTAATCAAAACAATTCACATACGATTGTGTACTACTACAGGTTATGTTTAGAAATCGCTAGTATCAGCTAGCGCTGGCTAACGTCAACATTGGGTAGCCGCTAGCTAACTTTGTCGTGACTTTGCCTGGAACGCTACCAAGTCGTGACCTGAATTCGTAACTTACGGGCTAAAAATGGTGTCTGGAACGCAGCAATAAACCAAACGGAGGATTTCCAGGAAGTGAGTACGCGCCTGACACGGACAATCTCCTGTTGTGAGCTACATGTAAGAAACAGAAACTCCGGACAATGTCGGCACCAGATTTATCGGACATTTTCCGATGTTAATAAGATGTCAAACACATGAATGAACCACACTCTATCCTACTGTTAGTTTGGAGCGGTATAACGTCTCCTGACAGCCTGCAATCACACACACAAACATTTGATAACATTCCTGCTTAGAGCGGCCAAGAAACAAGATTTAACACTTCATGAGACTTTTCGAGCCCTGCAGATTGAGGCATTTTTCAACATTTGAAAACATTTTCCCTTCTGTACTTGAGAAAGTTTTACAAATGATATCCTCATGAAGAAGATGAAGAGTTGTTCTTCAGTCTGAGGTTTTGGCACGACAACAACCCTGTACAGCGCGACATCACGGAGGATTGAATCTTTTTATCTCCCCTGAGCAACCAGCAGTGCTACTGTACGCACATCAGAGACCATCTGTGACCGCCTGAAATAGGATGAAAAAGCATCTCATCAAGTCACACACAGTCCTGGAAGTGAAAGCTTTCACGTCATGTTTTCTGTGCTTTTTGTCTCATCTCGTCTCAGACGAAACTGAAGCAACCAACAGCATGTGAAAGGCTGAGAGGATGGGTTTGTTAGCCAGCTAACCTCCCATCAAAGACCTGCAGCGAGCCGGGGGAAGGAAAGAAAGAGACAGATCTGAAGAAGCTCGCTGGCAGCTTCATCCTCCACAGAGATACCTGTTTGACTCTCTGCCCTCTGGAAAATGGCCTGAACGCTTCAGCAAGGCACCATCTGCTTCTGCAAAGGTCCTGTCCTGACGTCACACACACACACACACACACACACACACACACGATGAACCCTGATAGCCGTCGCACTGACAATGACATTTACTTAGTTTAACATTTTAGGAAATACACTTCTATCTTTCTTTCCTTCTGAGACTAGCAGGGTCCTTATACAGCAGCAGTCAATGTGTTGCACACAGCAAAACAAATGTGGAATTCTTACGAATTACAGTTCTTCACTTTTCTTAGCTTTATTGAACGAATGGTTCATGAAAATGCAAAATGCAATAGACATAATGGTTAACTAAAAAGAAAGGTTTTCAACAGCTCACCGTAGGTCTCGTTGTTTCCGGCCGCTACCACCTCGGCAGTCAAAACGAGTCGATATCCGAATGCGAATGAACGGACTCCGTATGAGGCTCCTTTTTCAACTACGACGTCAATATTGTTTTTAAATAACGACAAAACAACGAATAATCCGTGCATTTATATGGAACTAAGCTTTAGGAGCTCTCCATCTTTACTCTCCTCCCTGTTACGTTGCATTAGTAAATCGATTGTGTTTGACTGATAAAATGGCTGCTGCCGGAAACAACAAGACTTACGGTGAGTTGCTCAAAACCTTTTTTAGTAAACTCTGGGTACCAACCAATGTTGTCAGTGCTGTGGTTAAGGTGTAGAGCCCCTGGTGATACTTGGAGCAAAGTCTCATGTTGTGTGGAGCCTTCTTAGTGGTTTAAACATAGATATTTTGAGGCTAGCATCGTAGCGTCCCTAGCTCTCCCATTCAAAAGGCCATTTGACCCAAAAACGAGAATATGGTACATCTTAAAAGTGGCGCTTCTGTCCTAAATAAGCTTTGAAATGAAAGTTTGACTCGGGTACATTCACAAAAAGACCCTAGGTTGTGTTTTGGCGAGAGTTAAGCTTTAAGGATGGAGGGTTGGGGGTGCATCGCTTAGGCCTAATTGAACGGAGGCATTATGGTATTCTTCGGTAGCCTGAATAACTTTAACCGTTGTTCTCAATCTCAAAGACAGCCTGATCCTGTCGATAAAGTATAATAGGGTAAATCTTGTACCCTTGTAGCTGTTATGTATCTTTATAAGTCATTACCCTTCCCTGGTGAAAAAAAGAAAGAATAAAGTGGGCTCCCCCAAAGGCCACAGTTTAGTTCGAACACTGTTTAGAAGTCCGCAGTCGTGGAGTATTCAAGCTTTAACATATTTTAGTAGTAACTGTTGTTGTCTCTTTTTACTGTTGTTTTAGTCTCTCCGTGTATTAAATGTATTCTCAAAGCTGTGATATGGCTGTGAGCTCTTTCTCTACCACGCTGAAGCCTTCGGAGCATTCAATTCCTAGTAATGGAGTTAATGAAAGTAATCATGCAATATGGCTGCTAATGAATTATCCAGCTCGCTGTAATTATGTGCTGTAATCCTCCGCCTACTCCACTCACCTCACCTCTGCCTTAATTATGTGGAGCTGGCTGCCAAAACCAGCATGTGCATGCTAATGTTTTCATAAAACAACGGACAGATTGTGTGCGAATAATATCACAGAAAGATATGTTCAGGGGGCGGCGCGAGGGAGGGGGGTAGGCTTTTGGGGCTCCAGCCCTGAATGTTTTCTCAAAAGCCCAGAATCTTTTAGGGGTTTTAAAATAACTTTGGTTATATGTTGTGGCTAAAAGGGATATAGCTAAGGTCGAAAGTTACACACAATTATGCAAAATTACCTAAAAGTAGTAGTAGGGTTAGGTGTGGGCTGTTCAACCTAACCCCAAATCATGTTAGTTGAAAGCCAGTTCATGCAGCCTCCCATTTTAGTCTTTTGTTTGTGAGCTGTAAATTACAGAAACGTGTCCAGGAGCAGTTGGATCAGAGAGCAAAGACACTGCACATCATGCCCAGTCTCATGGCAGTTCGTGAAATGGTCACGTTATTGAATCTATTGATTCGTGTACTGAACACGTTAATGTCGTTATTTTCGTGTGGTGAGCACGGATTTTAAAGTAATGTATTTCAATGGGAAGCATATTTCGTGATCACAGAACGATTACGGTAGCGAGTGGTATTGATAAGGCGAAAATCTGCGCAGGGAGGTTGGTCGGGGGGGTGGATGGGTCAAACAACATAGGACTTTCACCCGGGAGACTGGGGATCGCGTCCCGCGTGTTGCAGTTCCTTTCCGTGTTATTTTCTTCCTAACCACAACTGTCCCGTTGTTGTGGCCGGCGTGTGGCGGACCATCCCCACCCAGAAAACGTCCATATAGGTTGATTGTGCAAGCAGCTCACAATGATCATAATGATAGTTACGTTTGCTGTTGGGCGGCGAACGCTCAGGACTGTAGTAATTATCAAGGAAACAATCAACCTATTCTGTCGTTTAGGCGTGAGGATGTGTCGGCCCCAACCCGTTCTCATTCCGAACTCGTAAAATACGGACGCTTGGGCAGTGGCTGTCATTGTCGCAAAAATCCCCCTTCAGCGTGTGTGTAGAACGCACCGGGCAGGGCAGCAGCTACGCAGTGCTTGAAGTAGACGTAGTATTAAGAGAGGCAACGGTAGAGAGTAGAATGAAAGACCAAAATTCCGCGTAGGGTGGCTGGTTGTGGGGGTGGGTGGGTCAAACAACACAGGCCTTTCACCCAGGAGACCGGAGTTCATATCCCGTGTGTCACGTTTCTGTCCCGTTCTTCTTTTACCTAAACCCAACCGTCCCGTTCTTCTTTACCTAAACCCAACTGTCCCGTTCTTCTTTTACCTAAACCCAACTGTCTCGTTCTTCTTTACCTAAACCCAACTGTCCCGTTCTTCTTTTACCTAAACCCAACCGTCCCGTTCTTCTTTACCTAAACCCAACTGTCCCGTTCTTCTTTACCTAAACCCAACCGTCCCGTTCTTCTTTACCTAAACCCAACCGTCCCGTTCTTCTTTACCTAAACCCAACCGTCCCGTTCTTCTTTACCTAAACCCAACCGTCCCGTTCTTCTTTTACCTAAACCCAACTGTCTCGTTCTTCTTTACCTAAACCCAACTGTCCTGTTGTTGTCCTGCGTGTCACAGAAACTTACCTTTTACAAGCCCACCCACCATCTTTTCCTAAACCTAACTGTGTAAAGGAGAAGAAAGGAGAAAGGAGACTTTTTGATAACAGCGCCAAAGGCACCTGACCAAGCGTCCGTATTTAATGCAATGGGAGTGAGAATGTGTTGGTCGGCCCATGACGACTGTGATTGTTTTTTCCCTTATAGGAGAATGATGCAGCCAGACTTTTCTCAGCACTAGGTTGATAGAGCTGTGTTCGGCATAATGCCTTTTTTACTTGAAAGGCAGAACATTTTAAACAGTCCCTGTGGGCTCAGTGCATGACAGATAAACCACAAATTAAAATGAGCGACGTCTACATTAAAGCACTTTATCTTGACAACAACAGAAACACATCACAGTAATAGCCTTTTAGATTACGGGGGTTGAGTGACAGCAGCACAAATGAATGTCTGTAAAGTCTCAGTCTGTGTCGAGGGACCTTCGGTCTATGCTAGAGGGGAGCCGCTCTGACTCCAGCTGGAGGTCTGAGATTATATTTTGAACCCATGTGCCAACTGACTGTTTAAAGATGGCCCAAGGAGAAGGATGCTCTTTTAACTATTATGATGCGAGTTTGAATGCAAAAGTCTGATCAGCAAACGTTGCTAACCTTAACCCATGTTTCACAAGGCTTTCTTAAATTACATAATCAAAAACAAGCCTGAAACTTTAAAAATCAGAGTTAGATGAGAAATCTTTTCAGGCAGTTTTGTATAAAACTGAATTTCATCCAACCCGTTCTCATTCCCAACTCGTAAAATACGGACACTTGGGCAGTGGCTCGCAACGTCAGATACGACGCAAAAAGCACCCTTCAGCGTAGGCTTTCCATAATGGAACACAGTCTCTGTGGAGGAAGGTCTGGCAAAGACTAGTTCAGGACCAAAGTGTTGATTGGTGGACAAACCTCCATCTCCTTTCAAATCCATTTTACAGAAAACTTTCCACAGCTGGCACAAAATAGTACACGAGACACAGCTACAGTGTTTTACAACTTTGCAGCCAAAACATTAGGACAGTTATACCAGTTTTTATTCTGTTTATTCCCCTCCGATGCACCATCAGTGGAAGGACACAGTTAATGTTGGTGGTGACATGGCAGTGACCTCCTGCGCGGCTCATCATTACACGCTACGTGCACACCATTTTAGAGTGGGTATTCATTAGAAATGGCAGCTGTTTGGCAGCGCAGGCTCAACTGAATTTGCATGACATTCTTCTCCAACTGGCGCCAATTATCCTGCAACGCAACCGGCTATGGAGATTGATTCCCATCTGTTCAAGAGTTGGTGTTTTCTATTCATGTGTTCAAGCTTTTAACTTTTGAGTTAAGTCACGTTTCCCTTTCTTTGTTTAAGTAAATCCTGATGATTTTCACGATGAATGAAATGCAAACTACAGGTGGAGTTGCAAAGGAATCCTGTAGACTTTCACTGTAGTGTTAGTCTTAGTCTTAGTCTTGTGCCAAATGTCCTTGTTAGTTTTAGTCAAGTCAAGTTTTAGTCAAAAGAAAACTCAACATAACTGGTTGATTTACAGCGTAGATGCCTAAAATCAGCATTAGCTTATGTGATGTTAATTTAAGTTAACTTACCTGAACGTGTGGTTGGTTAGCCTTTAGATGTCGCTTATGGTTGGTGGTGTTTTTCCCCTTTATTTCTTGTCCGCAGTGCTCATCGTCAGTTACAATGACACATTCTGACTTTTTGTCAATATCAGTGTACATAAAATGTGACCAAATATCGAGCCTCTTCCTTCTACCTAGCATGTCGTCGGTCTGGCAGAAATCTCTGGTGTTCGCTACGGTCTATGGGTGTTGTGTTCTTGCTCCATGTAGTTTCGTGTTGCAGCCACAAGCTAGCAGCAACTCATTTGGAATATTTTGAAGGCGTAACAGCTGAATATTCTATCTCATGATGAAAAAGTAGAGACGATTGTAGACGAAAATAAAGAGAGATTTAAACTTTGTTTTTATTTTATGCAACATATTTTAGTCTCGTCTTTTTTCGTCAACAATAATGCATGTTGATTTAGTCTTAGTCAGCGTTTTTGGACATTGGTGCAGTCTCGTCATCGTCTCCTCTTAGTCGTGGACAAAAAGGTCGTTGACGAACATATTTAGTCTCGTCTCGTCTGACGAAATTAACACCATTTCACTGTGAGGTGAACAAACTAAACAAACTAAACTGAACTGTTTCAAGAGTTCCCACATTATCGGGATGGATCAAAACTCACAGCTGTAGTTATTATGAGTTACTTTTCAGATTAAAGCTGTGGTAGCCAATTTGTTTTTGGTGTTGTTGGGCAGAAATTGTATAATAACCTTTTAGCATATTGTAATTTAAGTGGTCTGAGAGGAACCGCCGAAGGTTAAAAACACATCTCTTCTGACTGCACCTCGGATAAAAAATGGCTCTTTGTAGGTGGTGGGCCGAGGGGAGATTTCGTGTTTTCAGATGATCTGTGGTGATGGATAACCCAGTTTTTTTATATGTAACCACTACGCTTTTCAACAAAGTAAATAAGAATTGTTGCCACTCACATACTTTGTCTATAACTATAATATCGGTAACTTTCTCCAGGTTATTTTCACGGCGAATAAAGCAGGCAGCTACGTCAGGGGTCCGACATGCATGACGTATTTGTTGCCTTCATCCAATAGCGTGCGTAGGAAAGTGTCGGTGTTTGTGACGCAAACACCGACACTGGCTGTTACCATAGAAACGTTTACCGTATCCGTAAAACCGTGAACGGCTAGAGTGAGCGTCTGCCATTGAAGTATATGACAGTTTATGTACACGGTCTTGTACCTTTGCCTTTTTTTTTCCTTCGTTTTCAAAATGTTTTTTGCGCCGAGTGAGTTATGCTCAATATTAATCTTGTAGCTGGTTGGCTCGGTTCCAGATTATATATATATATATATATATCTATCAGCAATTTTTCGAAACGTCAATGAAATAGCCCGACAAGCTAGACCCACATCAAGATGTACATCAAGGTGCGTCCAGATTTCTAGGCTAACGAAACAATTGAATGGGGATAAATACTTCCTGAACCAGAGCTGATAAAAAGTGGGCGGTCACTGTTGAGCTCTATATACTGGGAAGAAATGGCAAAACATGAAGTGCAATGAACAAGTGCTGCATGCATATATTTGAGGGAAGTGGGCCCACCATTCCCTTCACAGACATAAGTTGGGAGAAATTCATTAAATCAGTGTTTCTGTGGAAAGACCTTGCGTGCAGAGAAAGTCTTATAGCAGAAGAGGCAATACAGGCATACAAGTTACAAAGCCAGGAACCTACAAACCAGTTAGTCAAACCAGCTAACACTGGCTACCACAGGGAGTGCTACAGCCATTTCACAAATATCACGAAGATAAAACGAGCACAGAGGAGAAGAGAGAAGGCAGTATTAGTTGAAGAAACTGCAAAGGAAGGTTTGTATTATTATATTGCATAGACAGGTGGTGCAGTATAAACAGTATGAGACATACAGTGCAGTGATAGTTTTATTGATCCCAAAAAAAAGAAGGTAAATTCCAGTGTTGCAGCAGCAAAATATCAGACACACAGCACACATACAGAATTTACATGAAATAATAGGATACAATAACAAATATTAAAAAATATATATATATATACACACAAGTTGGGAATAAAACACCTTGTCAAAATGTACCTTTCTAATTATGGCATCATTAACATCAACGAGGCCAGACCCCTGAACACTGTGAAACTGGTCTATTACCCATGTTAAGGAAACAGGTGGAACCAATATATGGAGTGTGAGTTTTCCCCTGCTGAAAGGTACAAACCATTTTTCTTTAATCAGTGATGTGGAGAAGGATGCAGAACCTAAATCTATTGTTTTGTCTTGCACTTTTTTTAGTGGTAGAGGCAGAGGATGGTGAGGCAACTCCAATAAAAACACGGGCTCTGAGGTCTTACGCCAGTGACCTCGACACATCCAAGCGGGCCCCACACCTGCTTCCAGTACAATGCATTATTTGCAAACATGAGAAGTACAAGGTTCAGACACACAGCAGGAAAAGGGTAAAAGAAAAACTAACACAGTGTGAAACGCTCCATGCTGGGAAACTGCTTCTCGCTGCTGAAGGGAGAAGGGATGAGTCTCTCCTTCTCCATATCCAAGACAGGGACTTGGTGGCTAGTGAAGCACGGTATCACTTCACCTGCTGTCGAGATTATACCCGGTACCTGACCACACACAAAATTGAGAGAACAGAAACAAACATATGAAAATGGATACAAGTCATTGAGGAGAGGCTGTTAAAACAACGTGAAGTGCTTTGACTGTCAAAGCTGAATTTGCTTTTCAAAAAAAAACTGTGGAAGAAACAGAGGGAGTGAACATCGCAGCTTATAAAGGCACACTCACTAAAAGCAAGACTTCACAAGTCTCATCCCTTCTTGAAATTCCAGAAGAAGAATTCCAAATTGTAGTGAGGATGGGAGAGTTCCACACAGCAATGGCATGTCTGTCGTGCATAGGAAAGTTGTATGGTGATGCTGCCTTTCAGGACATCTTGATTGAGTCTGACCTGGTGGCCGCAGGCTCAATCGATGGAGTGATCTCCGGCCATCACTACAACGGGAGCACGCCTCACAAACTCCTGATGGAAGCACTCCAGAAACTGCGCTGGTGGGCATACTTGGACACACTCACACAAGAACAAAATGCAGCTGCTTTAAAAGTGGCAACAGATCTGCGGGAGTGTTTTCCCTGTGAAGAGTTCAAGGTCATGCTAACATCAGACACATTTCAGCAGTTACTGCAAGGTTATGAAGAATTTGTGGTGAAAAACAACTGTAACCACACATTCGCATTTTGGAGCACATACCTTGACATGATGGAAGATTTGCTTCTTTTCATCAGGGCAACAAGAGAGGGGAACTGGGCTCTCCATTTGTCCACAGTGCAAAGTCTGCTGCCCTGGTTTTTTTGCCTGTGACGAAGTAAATTATACCAGGAATTTGACAGCATATTGGGCTGAAATGAGGTGACATTGTGGCACAAAGACATCAAAGTCATGGTTTTGCTAGCACCGCATTTGATCAGATCATTGAGCAAACAGCCAATCGTGACTCAAAGACAAAGGGAGGCATCAGTGGGTTCTCTCTGAACAAGGGTGCAGTTCACCGCTGGACCCTCACACAACATGAGCGGGCAGCAATCACTTTTGAATGCAAAACAATGGCAAGAAAGTGCCCGGTAGGACATCTTAACTCAGAGCTAGACAACACCACAATGCAGAGAGATCAGGCTGATGTGATGAACATTTTGGCCACTATCCAAAATATGGTTAATCCTTTTGAGCCATTGCTGGATGGAGAGTCTCTTTGTCACATCTCTTCTGGCCAACAGGCATCAGACAATGTTGCCACAGACTTACTAGGCACTCACTGAATTCTGTGACAAAGGGATCCTCAATGGCGAAGCATCATTCCATGACCCTATAAAGAAAATGAAAATCAAAACATTCAAAGACACTGGCCAAAGTACAGTCACAAAAATTAGAGGAAAAGAAATCACCCTAACATCACATCGCAACTTGTTTGCAAGGCTAATTGTTGTGGGCAGCGTTAACATCGATGAAATGCTCACTTACAGTTTGGGTCCTTTTCCACAGTCAATTTCCAACTTTGATGGCTCTCTGGTCAAAACCAACAAAGCTAAGCCGATGCACATCTTGCTCGATGAGATCAACCCACCTGCAACAGTGAGTGACATTCCTGATGGCTCAGTTTGGATTTGGGATGCTATGGCTCTGGTGCAACAACTAAAGCCACAGCCAAGATTTGGGTTGTATACTGATCATGTACTGAGGACATTGGTTCAATCAGCTAAGGCAACAAAGTCAACAGAGCTTCATTTTGTATGCGACACATACAGCGACCTGAGCATCAAAAATGCTGAGCGTAGTTGACGTGCAGAACAGGGCTACCAAAAAAATCTAAATATATGGAGATGACCAAAAAAACCCAAAGCAGTGGAAAAAATTCCTGGCATGTGGCCAAAATAAAGAAAACTTACTGGAGTATTTCTTCCAACATTGGAGCTCATCTGCAAAGAATATAATTGACAATATAACCGTCATTGTTGCACAAGGAAGCAAGTGTCACGCAATTAAGAAGAATGTGAGCTATACTGACCTTGAGATACTGGAACTCAAAGACCTAGAGACAAGTCAAGAGGAGGCAGACACCAGAATGATGCTGCATGCAGCCCCTGCAGCCAAATACAGCTGTGACCTGGTAATCAAGAGCCCACACACAGATGTCTTTGTGCTGGCTCTAGCTTTCTGTAGCCACATTGATGGCCACCTCCATTTCCATACTGCCAAGGGGAGAAACACACACATTACTGACATTAGCAAGCTACATGCCCATCTTGGCGAAGACAAATGTGATGCCCTTGTGGGTCTGCATGCCTTTTCTGGATGTGACACTGTGAGCACTCTGCATAAGGTTGGGAAAGCAAAAGCATACAAAAAACTAAGTTCAAAAACAGAATACATCACTATGTTTAGAGAACTAGGAACAAGTTTCACCCCATCACCAGAGCTATGTGAGGCTCTGGAAGCTTACACGTGTGACCTATATGATCAGAAGGACTGCCAAGATGTCAATATTGCAAGGGCTAAATTGTTCAAATCAGGTAAATGTTCCTGAGAGAGACTTACCTCCAAACAAAGACTCCTTGCATGAACACATCCAGCGGGCAAGCTATCAGGCTGCAGTACACAGGAGGAGTCTTGAGTGTATGCCAGACATTCCTCCTCCTGTAAATCATGGCTGGAAGATGGTAGGAGATTTCTATGGAGTGTGTGTGTGTAAAAGGGATGCGTGTGCATAACAGCATGACGTTGACTTAGTGGTTGGTTAGTGAACAGAAGAGGAAGAAGAGCAGACGGCTCTAAAGGTGGTACATGCTGAATCCTGAATGTCAGATTTAACATTGACGCTCTGATTGTAATGCTCTAAATTGAATCTGGTGGTGTCTGGTCTCATCCTCACACACATGCATGCACTCTCTCACCACTGCTGCTGAAGCAGACCTTAAGAACGTGCAGTAGCCTGTAATAATGACCCCTTGCTGGTTTTGACATACCACCACGTGTATGTGTGTGTGTGTGTGTGTGTGTGTGTGTGTGTGTGTGTGTGTGTGTGTGTTTGTTTGTTTTTGTGTGTTGGCTACTCCTGCAGAAGTAAATCTGTATGACATGTTTATGTACATTATAACTCTGCTCTGTTTTGATATCCTGATAGCATATGTTCTTTGATAGTTATACTTATAATCTTCTTATAATCTAACTTGTTTGGAAGATTGTAGTTTCTTTGAGCTCTTAGCTCTCCGGTTAGACAGTTATGTCAGATGTATCTGATAATTAAATATGTCTTCAACATCAACAGGTTCATGTTTACCTTGAGTTTTTGGCAAACGTTTGCAAACAGTCTGAAGTAATTATCCGCGAACATACAGTGGAACGGTAGCCTATGTGAGTTGGATGAAGTGTTACCGTTACAATGAAATGTTTACACCAAATCGTTCAAATGCAAGTGTTCAAAGAAATCATGTTCGCCATGATCGTTCGCCACTGTTTGCCAAATTTGAACACACCTTAGCTTACGTTAAATAACGTTAGATGAGAGTCGAAGGTGCTAACGTTAGGTACGGTGCATGATGCTAGCTACTGCTAGCTAGTTAGCTAGCCAGCTGAAACTACCCTACTTAAAACGACAGTAACGAGACGCTTACATACGTTTGAACAACACAGTGTACAAAACAAACGTTTTTATATATATATATATATATATATATATATATATATATATATTATAATTAAATGAATACTTACAGTAAATCACACAAATAATGTCCTTGGCGTTGGTAAATGCGCTGCCGCCGTAGCTGCTGCTTGTGTCATCAGCTGAATCATCAGTGTAACAACGGTTCGAAATACGCTACATCTGATTGGTTAATAATAATTCTACTATCAGAATCTTACCGCGCTATTGGCTCGACTAATATAGTAGGCAACCGCGTTTGCCTGCATATTTACGGGTCGTGCACTATGATTTTCGGGGAAAATGTGCAACAAATGGGAGTGGCGACACTTTTCATATCGTTGAGAATAAAACAATCGTCCCAACTTTACAAATCCAGGTTCTCCCTCCATGGGGATCATCCATTTCGAAAAGTAAAGCAGATGCGGACCCTCGGCCCACCGTCTATTGTAGTTTGGCTTATTTGAAGCTAATGTATTTGCATTTACTACTTGTTGTCTGGAGTTTGTACCTTCAGGGTTGAAAGCATTTAATTGGAAGTCGTTTTGGATAAAAGCGTCAGCTAAATGTAATGTCAAAATTAGACATCTGCAACTCTTCTTATTTTTTGTTTTGTTGGTACCTGTTTTTTGAGATTTGCTCATTCAAGCCCATTTCCAATTTTTCCAAATTGAGGCACCATTCACAACCGCTGAGGCGGGCTTTACACGATGATGACGGAAAGCAGCTTTTTGTTTACATTCAACATGACGGCCACCGAAGCGCAGCAACCCGTTGATGTCACTGTCGCTGCTACGTCACCTGGATCGTTGGTCTGATTGGTTGAAGGTCTATCCAATTGCGCCCAGAGGAATTTGAGCGGCGTCTGTTGGTGACGCCCCTTTGGAAATGGGCTGTGAATGAACCTTTCCCAGACCCACTCTCAGTTACAACTGAGAAGGGTCTGGTGTCAACCAGGCTAACCCGTTGTATATGTTATCACAATATTACACAAGGGTTTAGTTCAGTTCAGTTTATTAGGATCCCCTGCAGCTATCCTTCCTGGTGTCTGACACAAAATATATTATTATCCGTCCTGTTATTGTCACAACATTATCCGTCATGTTATCACTTCAGTGATGCTTATGAACTGTACGATCTGTGCAAGCATTACAGTCCTAGTTGCATCACTGTCATTCCAAAAAATGACGTTAAATCACACCCTCTCAAGTAATATTGCCTAAATAAACCAGTGGTTCCCAAATATTTTGGCTTGTGACCTTTTACAATAAAGTTGTGTGTAGTTGGGTTAATGGACATTTGTCTCCTGCAATATTTGAAATCATCAGATCCTTCCAACGAGCCAAATGTTATTCCATATGTCTCTTATTGTGAGCAAATCCCATTTTACATTAAAAAACCAACACATTCTCACTCCCATCGCGTCAAAAAGAGACGCTTGGTCAGATGCCTTTGGTGTTTGTTATTGACGCAAAAAGTCTCCTTTAGCTTCATATTTAGATGCGCTTGGTCGAGACTCTTGGGCTCACTTTTTGACGCTCTGGCTTGGGACGTACGTTTAACTGACATCCAGCACAAGAACAGGACAGTTAGGTTTAGAAAAAGATGGTGGGTGGGGTTACAAATGTACGTTTCAGTGACACGCGGGACAAAAACAGGGACACAAACCTCGGCCTCCTGGGTGAAAGTCCTGTGTTTGACCCATCCACCACCCCAACCTACCTCCTTACGCGGATTTTAGGTCTTTCATACTACTCTCTACAATTGTCGCTCTTAATACTACGTCATCTCACATCGTTGAGCTGCTGCTCTGCTCGGTGCGTTCCATACAGACACTAAAGGGGGATTTTTGCTTCGGTATCTGATGCTGAGAGCCACTGACCAAGCGTCAGTTTTTTTTTTCAAGTTGGGAGTGAGAACGGGTTGTAAAAAACACAAGTTTATAAAACACTATTCATGGTTGAAGATTAAAAGAGTGGTTCCTAAACACTTTTGGCTTGTGATCTCTTACGATAAAGTTTTGTGTAGTTGTGGCCCCTTGTCATGTTTTAGAAAACGTATAATCGTAGCCAGTTAGCTCAGTTGGTGGAGCAGGCACACGTGTATATATGTTTATTCCTCAACGCAGAAGGTCCAGGGTTCTTGCCCAACCTGTGACAGTTTCCTGTATGTCTTCCTCCTTTCATGTCTGAGCGGTCCTATCATTAAAGGCGGAAATGCCCATAAAAATAATCTTTAAACATTTTTTTTTTTAAATGAAAGTGTATAATCTCAGTCACATATGAAACATTTCATTTTATTATTTTGTTGTTTCGCCTAATATTTAATTTCAATCCAATCCAGAAAATCACAAATCAAGTTCCAAGTTAAATCCCAAGTGAGGACCAACATGTTTGAAAATAAAGTCCAACAAGTCCTAGCTGAAGACGCACTAAAGGTTTCGACCGTCAATCAGCCAAATGTCATTCTATATGTTTAGTAATGTCGACAAATCCCATGAAAAGATCCCAAGTGACTTGACTTTTCATGTGTTTCTTCTTGTATATTTTCCGCTGCAGGTTGGTGAGCTGTTAACCGTCTAGAGAGGCACAAAAACCCAGAGGGAGGTAAGGGATTATGGGATTAACACACAGCTGGAGTTTAATTAAGAATCAGAGCAAAATGTCATGATTCTGTTATACGTGGAAAAACCTTTTTAGAACATCACCAGACTTACAAAACGGTGCTCATATTGTCTCCTATGACAAGAGGTCAGCCTGTATCTCCATCTTGGTGAACAGTGTCTCTTTTCTGTCTCCTCGGTTACCATGACAGCAGAATTTCAAGAGAAACAGAGACTGCTAAACTAAGAGTTCAGTTACTCAGACGGATGCTGATTTGGTAGATGTTTATCATCCACTTCGGGAAGAGCTCATCGTTGTGATGTTGTGTCCTGATAACTAATGTGATTTTTCACCCCTACACAACCAGCTTCATGTGGGTAAGATGACGACTGCAATCTACCAATACGCGTCTACACTGACTACGTTTACATGCACATAATATTCCGGTTTTTGCCCTTATTCTGAAAAAGACAATATATTCTCCAAGCTGTTTCCATGGCTAATGAAAGTGAATATTCCACTAATATTCCAGTTTATATACAACCGTGTAACACAGCCTCCCTCTTTCATTCCTTCAACCACCTTCTTGAAAAGGTCGGCTCATATCATGAAAATTAGCAAGTTCCAAGTTAGGTCCCAAGCAGGACCACATGGAATCTCCCGACGCAGAATTTGGTCGAATTTTTTCTGCAGATTTAAAACAACTTTAAAAAAACAAAACAAAAAAAAAACAGTTGGCTAATTTCTGCAGATTTTCATTCTGGATCACCGTTAAACACTGTGAAACCATCTCAAGTTCCAGATCGTCCCAAGTCAAGTTCCAAGTTAAGTGCCAAGTGAAGACCAATAAATTCCAAATCAAGTCCAGCAAATCCCAAGTGAAGAACAAGTCTCAAACCAAGTCCCTAGTCAAAAATAACATATCTCAAAGAGAATCCCAAATCAAGTCCAACAAGTCTAAAGTCAAGTTCCAACAAGTTCGAAGTCAAGACGAAGGAGTCCCAAATCAAGTCCCAAATAAAGTCCAACACGTTAAGTTCCCAGGGAAGACTAACAAGTCCCAAACCAAGACTAACAAGTCCCATATCAAGTCCCAAATAAAATCCAACACGTGTGAAGAACAAGTCCCAAACCTAGTCCCTAACAAGTCATAAATCATGTTCTAAGTTAAGGTCCAAATCAAGACCAGCAAGTCCAAAGTCAAATTCCAAGTTATGTCCCAAGTGAAGACAAAAAGTCCCAAACCAAGTCCCTAATCAAAAATAACAAAATGCATTTTCCTTTTTAAGGGGGGTGCGGGGTTCATGTCCCAGGGACAAACACAAGACTTTCACCCAGGAAACAGGTGTTCATGTCCTGGGTGTACTACTTAAGGGGACAGCTGTTTTAATCCCAAACCACATTCGTCCTAAATCAAGACCACCAAGTACCAAATCAAGTCCAGCAAATCCTAAGTGAAGAACAAGTCCCAAACCAAGTCCCTAGTCAAAAATAACATATCTCAAAGAGAATCCCAAATCAAGTCCAACAAGTCTAAAGTCAAGTTCCAACAAGTTCGAAGTCAAGACGAAGGAGTCCCAAATCAAGTCCCAAATAAATTCCAACACGTTAAGTTCCAAGGGAAGACCAACAAGTCCCAAACCAAGACTAACAAGTCCCATATCAAGTCCCAAATAAAGTCCAACATGTGTGAAGAACAAGTCCCAAACCTAGTCCCTAGTCAAGCACAACAGATCTCAAAGAGAATCCCAAATCAAGTCCAACAAATCTTCAAAGTCAAGATGGAGTCCCAAATCAAGTCCCAAATAAAGTCCAACATGTTCCAAATCAAGTTCCGAGTGAAGACCAACAAGTCCCAAACCTAGTCCCTAGTCAAGAGCAATACATCTCAAAGAGAATCCCAAATCAAGTCCAACAACAAGTCAAGTTACAAATTAGGACCAACGACTCCCAAGTGAAGACCAACATGTTCCAAATCAAGTTCCACGTTAAGTTCCAAGACCAACAAGTCCCAAACCTAGTCCCTAGTCAAGAGCAATACATCTCAAAGAGAATCCCAAGTGAAGACCAACAAGTCTTGAAACAACCTTTATGATGATCCCAATGGATTTCCGGGTTTCGTGGCGAAGAGGGAGGAGCTAAGCTGAATAGAAGTATATTTGTGTTATGTATCCTCACTGACCTGTAATTATCAGATGTGACAAAGATGATGAGGTGAAATCCATTTAGTCTCTAATACTGTATCTGAAGTCTCTTTTATATAGGCCTTAGTCTCTTTCCCGAAATTCAGCCTTGGTGCAGAATTACAGCCACTAGAGCCAGTCCCACAATGAGCTTTCTTTAGGATTGTTTTCCTTTTCGCACTTGACTTTGCTGTCAGACACCTATACACCCTCTCACAGACTCCTGGAGCTGCACACACACTGAGACAAACAGAATGTCATCACCATTACAGAAAATGTCACGGCCAATCAATGGCAGCCTCTGGTGTTCCAATGAAGAGCCCTAAGTATTTTACACTCACACGAATCAGTGTGGCGTGCTCCCACACTGATGCATGACTCAGTCTTTTTGACATAGCCTGCAATCGCAATAACAAAGATTTGCTCTTTCCCGAAGCCTGACAGGTTTCCACTAAGCATCAATTGAAATTCTGACATCACAGATAGAAAATGGTCCAAAAAAGGGCCATTTTTGATAATGTCAAAGACAATTTGAAAAGGTCCATCTCTGATAATGTCAGAGCTGTTGAAGGTTAAAACATCTTGAAAGATAGAAAGCAATAATAACGAGGCTGAGAGTGGAGGATGATGGAAGTCTTTGAGAAATAATTGCAGTGGTTTTATGCTGTAGTCTGATAGATACCGTTGACAGTTTGGCTCAATCAAAAAGTCCTCCAAACCATACGATGACAGTTTGGTTGGGATAGACACCAAAACTACTTAGTTAAGGGGATAAAACAATGGTTGTTTGGGTTCAAATCAGACGTGACTTCACTTCCTGAAGGTGACCACGTGACCCAGAACGTGTCATTGCTCCGTTTGTTCCATAAAGTTAAAACAAAACTCTCTGTTTCCTTTTCTTTTCAAACTGGACATGAACCCCGGTCTCCTGGGTGAAAGAACCCCCCCCCCCAACCTGCACCCTGACCAGGACATTTGGAGCTCTCACACATCCACACCTTACTTCCTGCTTTGCTCCCGTCAGAACTACTACGACCACTAGAGGGCGCCTCCACTAGAAACCTAAATATAGGTCAGAATGATGCTCGAAAAAAAGATTTATGGGAGCGTTTTTGGGGGGAGGACAGTCTCAAAACGACATAAATGACCACTCTATTTACATGTTTTAAACGTGAAAGTATCACATGACCGCAGTAAAAAAAAATTAATCACGGGACTGTTCTATTAAACAAAACTGTTTTTTTTAGCATGTAGTTATGTTGTGAAACAGAACTACATAGAAGAATACTTAGTGAGGGTCAGAAAAACATCAGGGATTGGCTTAAAGGTCCCATGACATGGTGCTCTTTGGATGCTTTTATATAGACCTTAGTGGTCCCCTAATACTGTATCTGAAGTCTCTTTTATATAGACCTTAGTGGTCCCCTAATACTGTATCTGAAGTCTCTTTTATATAGACCTTAGTGGTCCCCTAATACTGTATCTGAAGTCTCTTTTATATAGACCTTAGTGGTCCCCTAATACTGTATCTGAAGTCTCTTTTATATAGACCTTAGTGGTCCCCTAATACTGTATCTGAAGTCTCTTTTTATATAGACCTTAGTGGTCCCCCTAATACTGTATCTGAAGTCTTTTTATATAGACCTTAGTGGTCCCCTAATACTGTATCTGAAGTCTCTTTTATATAGACCTTAGTGGTCCCCTAATACTGTATCTGAAGTCTCTTTTATATAGACCTTAGTGGTCCCCTAATACTGTATCTGAAGTCTCTTTTATATAGACCTTAGTGGTCCCCTAATACTGTATCTGAAGTCTCTTTTATATAGACCTTAGTCTCTTTCCCAAAATTCAGCCTTGGTGCAGAATTACCATTACCAATTAAGAATGTCAGATAAAAAAGTGAACATGAAGTCTAAAGGTCACACATCA
Source organism: Sander vitreus (assembly GCF_031162955.1). Classification (NCBI taxonomy): domain Eukaryota; kingdom Metazoa; phylum Chordata; class Actinopteri; order Perciformes; family Percidae; genus Sander; species Sander vitreus. The sequence continues at coordinate 1,994,386 of NC_135870.1, read as the reverse complement.
CTGTATGACAAATAAGAAATGATAACATTTGCATATTTTCTATTGTAAACCTTTATGTTTTATGTTGGAGTCTTTTGGACTTTTACGGTTTATCGTTATGCACCAAATCACCAGGAGAAACTCCTTTAATTTGCAAAACCTACTTGGCAATAACAACCTATTTTGATAGTGATTCTCACACTAGAGCACGAGTTCTCAAACGCATCACACTATAGCACGGGTTCTCAAACGCATCACACTATAGCACGGGTTCTCAAACGCATCACACTATAGCACGGGTTCTCAAACGCATCACACTAGAGCACGAGTTCTCAAACGCATCACACTATAGCACGGGTTCTCAAACGCATCACACTATAGCACGGGTTCTCAAACGCATCACACTAGAGCACGAGTTCTCAAACGCATCACACTATAGCACGGGTTCTCAAACGCATCACACTATAGCACGGGTTCTCAAACGCATCACACTAGAGCACGAGTTCTCAAACGCATCACACTATAGCAGGGGTTCTCAAACGCATCACACTAGAGCGCGGGTTCTCAAACGCATCACACTATAGCAGGGGTTCTCAAACGCATCACACTATAGCAGGGGTTCTCAAACGCATCACACTAGAGCGCGGGTTCTCAAATGCATCACTGTAGAGCGCGGGTTCTCAAACGCATCACTGTAGAGCGCGGGTTCTCAAACGCATCACACTAGCGCAGGGGTTCTCAAACGCATCACACTAGCGCAGGGGTTCTCAAACGCATCACACTAGGGCACGGGTTCTCAAACGCATCACACTAGAGCAGGGGTTCTCAAACGCATCACACTAGCGCAGGGGTTCTCAAACGCATCACACTAGAGCAGGGGTTCTCAAACGCATCACACTAGAGCACGGGTTCTCAAACGCATCACACTAGAGCAGGGGTTCTCAAACGCATCACACTAGGCACGGGTTCTCAAACGCATCACACTAGAGCACGGGGTTCTCAAACGCATCACACTAGAGCAGGGGTTCTCAAACGCATCACACTAGAGCAGGGGTTCTCAAACGCATCACACTAGAGCAGGGGTTCTCAAACGCATCACACTAGAGCAGGGGTTCTCAAACACATCACTCAAAGGTGACTCAACTGGCAATAACAAAAAACATCCGGTCTGTTTTTTGAGCTTCATGTAGTAAAAGCACAGCAGTATTTTAGTCTTCATGTAGTAAAAGTACAGCAGTATTCTTAGCTCCATGTAGTAAAAGTACAGCAGTATTCTTAGCTCCATGTAGTAAAAGTACAGCAGTATTCACTGCTTCATGTAGTAAAAGTACAGCAGTATTCTAGTCTTCATGCATTAAAAGTACAGCAGTATTCTAGTCTTCATGTAGTAAAAGTACAGCAGTATTCTTAGCTCCATGTAGTAAAAGTACAGCAGTATTCTAGTCTTCATGTAGTAAAAGTACAGCAGTATTCTTAGCTTCATGTAGTACACACACAGACACACACACAGCGGCCAGTATATTACTGTAAATTTACAGTGAAAAGTTTTACAGTGTACCTTTTAAAGTGCAGTTTTCTGCTGGTATTTTACACTTTCAGAAAGAATCCGTGTCTTTCGCGATGTGTCGCAGCGTTTCACAATGTGTTTATTAAAAAACTTTTATAGCGCGATGAGGATAAGAAACAGATATTTGTGCAGCCCCAGTTTGGTGATTATGTGAACGTGTGCTGGACCTCTGGAGCTGATTGCTGATTGGTTGCACCTGTCCCTGTTTGGAGAGAAGCCACTCTGGTGTCTGCTGTTTGTAATCATCAATCAAGGAGGCAGTTTCATTAAGCATTGATCTTTTATGATTTGAAATAAATGCTTCAGTGTTTCCTTTCCTTTGTTGAATGTCTCATGTCTCATTATTCTCCTTTCAGCTCCTTGTGAGTTTTTTTTAAAAAGCACTAAAGTCACTTAATTAGTTTCAGTACCAACCAAACCTAATAGAGACGTGCGGGAGATTTGCACTTGTAGCTTTTCAAACGTGTAATCAGTTCTTTTCTGGATGAAATGAGATTATTACACCACTTTCATTCATAACATCAGTCAATCATCACAGGCGAGAACACACACACACACACACACACACACACACACACACTCACTCTCACACACACAGACACTCTCACACAACACACACAGACACACACTCACAGACACAGACACACACACACACTCACATAAACACACACATTCACAGAAACACACACACAGACACTCACACACACACACACACACACACAGACACTCACACACACACAGACACACACACATTCACAGAAACACACACACAGAAGCACACACAGACAGACAGACAGACACACACACACACACACACACTCCCTCACACACATATACACACACACACACACACAGTGTGCTGTGTTATCTTCTAGCTGAGGCCGCCCCGATGATCACAGCATCAAAGTTGGGACCTGTCAGGAAAAAGGCTGTTGTCATGGAGACCGGGGACATGTGCAGTAATTGCATATCTCAGCGACAGCTCAGTGTGGGTCTATTTGTGTGTCTACTATAACATGTGACAGGATACACATGGCATGGGTTGATGTGTGTGAACATGTCTGTGTTGCTATGCTCAGTCAGATGTGTGCAGTACTGTACAACATTAACACACATTCACAAACATTAACATATTACACGCACATGGAGACCACGTGTACTCCTCTGCTTTACCGCACAAGGCCGGTCGCACACATTTCATTTCTGATGAGAATAACTGGTCAGTTCGGAGGGAGTTCCTCCTTTCATTACCAGTAATCACTGAATATAAAAGATAGTATCCCAGCAAATAACAAGGAGGCCGGGGTTCTTGTCCCACCTGCGATCTTTTCCTTAACCCTAACCAAGTGGTTTTACGCTGCACGGTGAAATAGGAAGCCAAAGTGATACCCAGAGTGTTAAAAAGTGATGCCAAAGGGTCCCGACTAAGCGCCAGTATTTGACGAGTTGGGAGTGGGAATGTGTTCGCCACAGCCCCGTCAAGCTTTTGACCCGCACTTACCCTTTAAATGGATTTGTTGCATACTTTCTTCTCATTAGCCCGGCGGACATTTACTCTGGAAGATGTGTTATTCATTTATTGCTGACTCTAGTCTCAGCAAAAAACCAATTTAAAAGTGTAAAGTTGACTTTGTGGGGGAGAGGACAACTCTGTGAATAACTTTATAACAGCCGTCATCCGTTGTGGATCTGCAGCAGAGCCCCGCTGTCAGGAGGAACTTTCTGAAGACCTCGGTCCACACAGAGTTGGAAAACTTTCAGACAATCCTTGAAGCAAGACATGAGGAGTATAGGGGGAAAAGAAAGGAAAAAAACTGATGCAATTCCCCCATAGCCAGGGGCATTTCTCTCTATTCAAACTGAATGAAAGATTAAGGTTCACCACGGGGGCTTTCCAGCTCTCTCAGCACTGTATTTCTGTGTATCTACTGTATGAATACTGCTGCAGGGTTAAATGTGAAGTTGTGTGTCTTACTCGCTCCAGCGGGTCCGTTGCATAAGCAAGCACACTTTAAAACTTCCAGCTGTAAAGTGTCTCCGCTTCAGATCCAAGAGGTAAAGTGTAAATAATGAGCTTTCAGACAGAGTGACATAAAAATACCCTCGAGTTTTACAGTATACGTGGAGATAAAGACTGTGAAACGTTCAATATTTACTACTGAGGGCTTCATAAAAACATGATGAAATACATGGTTCATTTTTACAGTTGAATACTTCCATTGGTTGACTAAAGGAGCCGATATATAGTCTGGCTATCCAACCCGTTCTCATCCCGAACTCGTAAAATAAGGACGTTTTGGACAGTGTCTGTCAGCGTCTGATGCGACGAAAAAGGCGTCTTTCAGCGTGTTTGTGTAACGCACCGGGGAGAGCAGCAGTTAGAGAGGATTTAGAGAGGAGTATGTAAGGGCCAATTTCCACGTAAGGAGGTTGGTTGTAGGGGTGGATGGTTCAAACACAGGACCTTCACCCAGGAGAGCTGGGTCCAGGTCCCGCTCGTCATGCTTGCTATAGTCGTGTCACAGAACCGTACGCCCTCCCACGACCCTTTCCTAAACATAACTGCGTCAAAAGGGACGGCAATAGTCCCGACCAAGCTCGTTTACTTATAGCGCTAAAGGAGACTTTTAGCGTCAATAAGAACGACAAAGGCACCTGACCAAGCGTCCATATTTTAGGAGATGGGTGTGAGAACGTGTTGGTATTTTCTACTGCACAATCAGACCAGCGATCCGGGTGACGTAGCAGCGACAGCGGCATCAACAGGTTGCTGCGCTTCGGTGGCCGTCATGGTCGCTTCTCTATCGTCATCGTGTTAAACCCGCCAATAGCGCGCCAGGTGGATAAGCCAGTTAGTGATTGGTCCCCGCAGATTTGTAACGGAAGCAGGATAAACGTACAGGTTTCCAGCCTGAGCTGCAGGGAGAAATCCAATCAGGCAGATCGTCTATAGCTTCGCCTCAAACCAGGGTCCGAAATGAACAATCGGCAAGCGCCAAATGCTGGGAACGTTATCCGTTTGGCGAGTAAATGTTAGAGGGCTTTTACTTTCTTCAGTTGTTCCTCTGTCTGCACGCGAAGCTTTGCACACACAAACACACACACACACACACCACATCACTTGGGTTTTCTGATTGCTAGCATTTTACCCAGTCTAGCCGATATACTTGCTTTTATACAATGCGTACGCGTAGACAAGCGCCGGCGACGCAAATGGCATTGTTCACATACTTGCCTGCGTACTTTGCGTGTACCTGGAGGATTAATCGTATATCCACTAAGGGGAAGATCAGAGCCGTATCATCCCCGACACCGGAAGATATTCCTGGGTTGGAGTGTGGAACAGCTGCTGACCTGCCTTTCAGACGATATACCGCCCTCACGTTCATGTGCTGAATTGCATCTTGCGCATGCGTACCGTTAATATCTGAAGACGTGCACAACCTACGCTCCAAAATACCGCAGGATACGCGTGGCAGCCATTTTACGTATGCGGAGGAAGGTCTGGCTAGTCCACACAGCATTCCTGGATGGGAGAAAAACGTGCTCTGGTTTATTGGCGTTTCTTTAAACTAATCACAATCATCTTGGGCGGGGCTAAGCTCCGGACGGAGCCACGGTGCCTCTGCTAAATAGTCTCAGGAAGGAGCTTGTTTTGGTGGAACATGTTTACGTTCAAAAGTAGTTGTAGTCGTGCAACAGAAAACTCAGATTGGACAGATAGTCTAGCTAGCTGTCTGGATTTACCCTGCAGAGATCTGAGGAGCAGTTAACCATAGTCCTCACAAATCCACCGGAGGTTAGAACGCCAACACAGAGACGGAGGAAGGGGACGGACATCCGGCCGAAACATCGTCGATATAGACTACATTTCCTCTAACAGTTACCTTCATTTATGCTTTTGAAGACTCTATGACAAAGGTAGGCCCCACCCACCCCCGCCCGACGGCCAATAGACTAACCCGTGGATTATGATTACGTGATTCTGAGTTCTTGAAGCTCGGGCTCTTACACAGGAGTGGTAGAGCCCATAAGTTATTTATTGCTGTCAGGGTGTAAAGACCATTTCAAACAATATATATTGGAAAAAGTTCCTAACCCTGCCTTTAAGGAGAGACATACAGGGAGCTGAGAGGTGCTGTAGAACAAGTAAAGTTAGGGAACTTTTGAAAAACTCACTAAAGTCCAAACAGACTCCAGATTCATGTTTTTATTCAGTTCACAGTCCTCGCGATCAGTCGGAGGCTCAGCTAAAGCCTGCGACTCGAAGAGTTCTATTGTATTTTCTCCCCCCTCTCTCTCTCTCTCTCTCTTTCCAAAGATCCTTTGACAGTTTTCTTCCACAGAGTCTTCCAGATTTGCCCGAGCTCCATCTTACCTTCCACTGAATCAATATGCTTCATATAACACTCATAGTGTGCAATAATACCCAATATATGGAGTTATTAAAAAAACATAGACGGACATTTGAAGTCAGTAAAAGCAGTAAAGTTGCAATACACTTTGTGTGGCTGATGTGAGCACCGGGTGTCAAACACATCTTTAACTTCAAAGTTGTAGGCACATTTATTTTTCTGACGTCTGTGTGTTGGCCAAATGCAACTCACGCTTGACACTAGTTTATACGTGTTGTCCAGCCTGCCGTCTTTAGTCAAGTTTTCATCGAAATGTAGCGTAAATATTACCCGAATGACCGTGAAATCAGCAGAAGAAAACAAGAATGAATGCTTGTTTCCGTCCACCCCTGTTGCGCAAATATTAGTATAATATATAAGCCATCATGTTCACTCATTCTGTGAAATATCTCAACATCTACTGGATGGATTGGCACAAGATTTTTGCACAGAAGTTCATGGCTCCGAGATGGATGGTGACTCCCTGACTGTTCTTCTCTAGCGCCAATTCAATTCAGTTTTATTTATAGTATCAAATCATAACAGGAGTTATCTCGAGACACTTTACAGACAGAGTAGGTCTAGACCACACTCTATAGTTTACAAAGCCCCAACAATTCTAGTAATTCCCCCAAGAGCCACCATGACGTTGACATTTTTGGGCTTCGAGTGAAATATCTTGACAACTATCGGATGGCTACATTGACACTGAAGGACAGTTGTGACATCAGGAAGTCGTCCAATATAGACATAGTCTATATCCACGACGTTCCACTTCCGGGATTGCTCCAGTGCTGCCGAAAATTCCGCCGGATGCATGTATTTTCGTCCGATGTCCGTTACCTTCCTCTTTCTTTGTAGCCTGACAAGCCAGACCCACGTCCCAGATGTGACTATCTGTCCAATCTGAGGTTTCTGTTGCACGACTAAAACTACTTTTGAACGTCCACATGTTCCACCAAAACAAGCTCCTTCCTGAGACTATTTAGCAGAGGCACCGTGGCTCCGTCTGGAGCTTAGCCCCGCCCAAGACGATTGTGATTGGTTTAAAGAAATGCCAATAAACCAGAGCACGTTTTTCTCCCATCCAGGAATGCTGTGTGGACTAGCCAGACCTTCCTCTGCAGCGCTGTGGAGGAGGGTCTGGCAAAGCGGCGTTATTATGAATCCCTTCTAGGCAAGTCCCGCCCTACGACGCAGCCCGATTGGTTGTGGTTAGGCATTGACCGACTGGTCAGGGGATAGGACCTGAACAAATCAGGTTCTGTTGCCTTGCGTAAGTGGCCAATAGTAGAGTGTGAATGCTACTGAAAGGCGGGTCTTGTCTAGAAGTTGCATGGGTTCCCTAAAAACGCGGTAAAGCGAGACTAATATAGACAAAGCTCTTTGAGATAAAGTCCTCGAAAGGTATCCATGGTGTGGCACGGACGTATTTGTGTAAGGAATAAAAGAAGTAGGCCTGCATCTCATTTTATACCCCACACACACACACACACACACACACACACACACACAGTCATTTATCTCAATGCAGTTTTCCCTCCATCATATTTATCTCGTTAGAGGAGCGAGGCCTGCTTCAGGTGCTGCACACACTGAGACTCCCTCTGTAAAGACATCTGTCTTCATCCGTCCCCCTCCGCGGAGACACATGAAGACAGAAGAGAGGAACGAGAGGAAAAAAACATTGCACGTGAACAGAAATAAAGATAAAGAGTTCTCCGGGAATAACAGCAGGTTGATAATCTGTCACATCACATAACATTACCGTCTCCATCTGCCTCTGTGTGTTACATCATCGTCTTTATCTTCACAGTAGAGTCATTTAATTAGCGGAGCGCTAGTCTCCCATGTCCAGCTCTATCTGCACAGCGCTGTGGAGTAAAGTCTGGCTACACCACACATTCATGTATTTGTTTTTTAACATGTATTGTTGGTTATGGCCCTTTTTCACAGCAGACATGTTGGCTTGTCATAGTAGGAAAAGCACAGCTGATATTGATCACCTTAACGATGACTCAGTTCCATCTAGTTTCCCAGGAAGCTATTTCAGTGAGTCAGCATGAACAATACCAGGGCCTCTACTAAGTGGAATGCAGCCATGGGTTTGACTTCACCTGTGCTTTTCCTACTATGACATGTCAACATGTCTGCCGTGAAAAAAGGTCTATTTTGGAGTTTTTGTCCCCTTTTTCCAAAAAAATAATTTTTGTTTCAGGGGTGTATTAGACGTATGTTTGTTGTGGTTTGTTTACAAGATGCTGTGTGCATGATGCTCCTTATAGTTCACTATTTAATAACTAATATATAGGGAATAGTGAGTGAATGAGGGAACGGTTTTCTAACACAGTGTAGGTTGTGTTAAGCTGCCTCCCTCTTGATTACACACAGCGACACCTGAGTGGTTTCCCTACCAACGGGGACAGGTGCAACCAATCAGAGCCAAACACACAGTCACACAATCAACCGTTACAAACCGGAAAGTTAAAAGAGAAAACACATTCAAATGACATCTTGTGAGAAAGTGAGGAAAGAATAGGTCGGAAAAAGTGACAACAAACGTCAAAAAGCAACTAAAACTATAAAGACAATGACAGAAACGCCTAAAAACTAATTTATTTAAAAAAAAAAAAAAAAAAAAAAGACAGTGGAAGGAAGGAAGGGAGGAAGGAAGGGAGGGAGGGAGGGATGGAGTAAGGGAGGGACGGAGGAAGGGAGGAAGGGAGGGAGGAAGGAAGGGAGGGAGGGATTAAGGGAGGGAGGAAGGAAGGAAGGAAGGAAGGAAGGAAGGGAGGGAGGAAGGAAGAGAGGGAGGGAGGAAAGGAGGGATAAGGGAGGAAGGAAGGAAGGGAGGGAGTGAGGGAGGAAGGGAGTAAGGGAGGGAGTAAAGGAGGGAGGAAGGAAGGGAGGGAGTAAGGGAGGGAAAAGGAAGGAAGGAAGGAAGGGAGAGAGGAAGGAGGGAGGGAGGAGGGAGGGAGGGAGTAAGGGAGAGGAAGGAGGGAGGAAGGGAGGAAGGGAAGGAAGGAAGGAAGGAAGGAAGGAAGGAAGGAAGGAGGGAGGAAGGAAGAGAGGGAGGGAGTAAGGGAGGGAGGGAGGAAGGAAGGAAGGAAGGGAGTAAAGGAAGGAAGGAAGGAAGGAAGGAAGGAAGGAAGGAAGGGAGGGAGTGAGGGAGGAAGGGAGTAAGGGAGGGAGTAAAGGAGGGAGGAAGGAAGGGAGGGAGTAAGGGAGGAAGGAAGGAAGAAAGGAAGGAAGGGAGGGAGTGAGGGAGGAAGGGAGGGAGGGAGTAAGATAGAGAGTAAGGAAGGAAGGAAGGAAGGAAGGAAGGAAGGAAGGAGAAGGAAGGAAGAAGGAAGGAAGGAAGGAGGAAGGAAGGAGGAGTAAGGGAGGGAGTAAGGAAGGGAAGGAAGGAAGGAAGGGTAGGAGGAATGAGGAGGGAGGAAGGGAAGAGAGAGGAGGAAGGAAGGAGGAGGGAGGAAGTAGAAGGAAGGAAGGGAAAGAAGGAGGGATAAAGGAAGGAAGGAAGGAAGTGAGGATGAGGGAGAAAGGAGGAAGGAAGGAAGGGAGGGAGTAAGGGAGGAAGGAAGGAAGAAAGGAAGGAAGGGAGGGAGTGAGGGAGGAAGGGAGGGAGGGAGTAAGATAGAGAGTAAGGAAGGAAGGAAGGAAGGAAGGAAGGGAGGGAGTAAGGAAGGAAGAAGGAAGGAAGGAGGAAGGGAGGAAGGAAGGAAGGGAGGGAGGAAGGGAGGAAGGAAGGAAGGGAGGGAAGGAAGGGAGGGAGGAAGGAAGGGAGGAAGGAAGGAAGGAAGGAAGGAAGGAAAGGAGGGAGGAAGGGAGGGAGGGAGGGAGCTGTGTTGAGAGAAGGCCGGTCGTCTGTCCAACATCCATCAACGTGCGTCAGCGTTCCGCCACCGGAGCTGTGTGCTGCTCCGACCCAGGAAGAGGAGGACTGGTCGTCTCCAGACGGTAACTCAGTGTCAGCTGCAGCGTTCCCAAGGGCGCCATCACTCACGCTCCATTAGAGAGACGAGAGACGGGAGCAGAAGCTGCTGGGAGACGGGGGATCTGAGCTGGTGAAAGATTTAGTTTGTGTAACACCTTTTGGCTCCAACTCATCAATGTTTCATCCCTCCTCTTTGCTCCCGTTCAACGCTCACAGAGATCACGTCGTGTTTCACAAGGTAGAGAAACTGATGATGAGACTCAACACAAGGCAACAAAAAGAGTACAAAAAACTCACATTTACGAACACTAATCTACCAGAAAATAACTACACACACTCACACACACACACACACACACACACACACACACACACACACACACACACACACACACACACACACACACACACACACACACCCACCGACACACACACCCCGACACACACCCACAGACACACCCACACCGACACACACACACACACACACACACACACACACACACACACACACACACACACACACACACACACGCACACACACACACACACCCCGACACACACTCACAGACACACTCACACCGACACACACACACACAGTCACACACTCACACACAGACACACACCCACCGACACACACACACACCCCGACACACACGCAGACACACACACCCACAGACACACACCCACCGACACACACCCACAAACAAACACACACACACACACCAACACAACCCACGACACACACACACACACACACACACACACCCCGACACACACCCACAGACACACCCACAGACACACACACACCGACACACCCCCACACACACACACACACACACACACACACCCACATACCCACAGACACACACACACTCACACACACACACACACCCACAGACACACACACACACACTCACACACAGACACACACACACAGACACACACCCACACACACACACCCTGACACACACACGCACGCACACACACACACCAACACAACCCACCGCCACACACCCACAGACACACACACACCCCGACAGACACACACACACACAGACACACACACACAAAAACCACTCACATTTACGACAAAAGAAACACAAATCTACGAGAAAAAACCTCGACATCAAACATAACTTTGTCGACATTTTGAGTGCAATCGTTCCAGATCGGCTACAGCAGTGCACCCTGGGTATATTTGCTGTTAAGAATAACTTCTTCCACCCTTTGAATCTTCTCCTGGCCGCTCGTAAAGCTGCTCGGAGCGTTTCTGGTCGGTCGGAGCGAAACACAAGGTCTCTAAAGAAAGTGAAATGAAACTTGTTTTTCATTTTTATTTCTGTCTCATAAACTCAGTCTGCCAAGGCCTCTCTTAATCTCTTCCTCTGTGATGGATGTTTGGACCTTGGGCTGACAGCGGCTGAGACGGTGCGGGACGTCCCGCTGTGACGCTGCTCAGGGACTTTACTGAAAGACGCTGACGCCAGCGCTGCAGTCTGCAGGTCTGAGAGAGTTTGATCTTTACAGTAACACATTTAGCTCTCTATTTTCTGTGTGCGCTGAAAACAATCCTTAGTATCACAGTATCTAACTATATACTTATACTATATACATATTCAGGTTCCAACGCTAAGGGTTTTTTTCACTTGTCCGGTCGGGCAAGTTAAAAATACAAATTCTACTTCCCCAAAGTACATTTTTACTGGCCCCTATAAAAAAAATCTGAGGAAAAATGTCAGAAAAAACTTTGAAAAAGAAAAAACGTCTAAAAAAAAAAATTTTTTTTAAAAGTCAAAAAACTACGGTGGCTGAGATAGTTCAACACAAATGCAAAAGCTACAACACAAATGCAAAAATCCGCAACACAAACGCCACATGGTTGGTTGGTTGGTTGGTTAGTTGGTTGTTCGTTGGTTGGTTGGTTGGTTGTTGGTTGGTTGGTTGGTTGGTTGTTGGTCGTTGGGTTGGTTGGTTGGTTGTTGGTTGTTCGTTGGTCGTTGGTTGGTTAGTTGGTTGGTTGGTTGGTTGGTTGTTGGTTGGTTGGTTGGTTGGTTGGTTGGTTGTTCGTTGGTTGGTTGGTTAGTTGGTTGTTGGTTGGTTGGTTGGTTGATTGTTCGTTGGTCGTTGGTTGGTTGGTTGGTTGTTGGTCGTTGGTTGGTTGGTTGGTTGGTCGTTGGTTGGTTGTTCGTTGGTCGTTGGTTGGTTGGTTGGTTGGTTGATTGTTCGTTGGTTGGTTGTTGGTTGGTTGGTTGGTTGGTTGGTTGGTTGATTGTTCGTTGGTTGGTTGTTGGTCGTTGGTTGGTTGGTTAGTTGGTTGTTCGTTGGTTGGTTGGTTAGTTGGTTGTTGGTTGGTTGGTTGGTTGGTTGTTGGTTGTTGGTCGTTGGTTGGTTGGTTGTTGGTCGTTGGTTGGTTGGTTGGTTGGTTCGTTGGTTGGTTGGTTAGTTGGTTGTTGGTTGGTTGGTTGGTTGGTTGGTCGTTGGTTGGTTGGTTTGGTTGTTTGTTGGTTTGTTTTTATTGTGGAAAAACTGCTGCTGTAAGAAGTGAATTTCCCCATTGTGGGATGAATAAAGTATTATGTAATCTAATTTGCCCGTTTTTTATTTTTTAGGTTTTTGCTGCTTAATTTCTTTTTTAGGTTTTGTGGCTTTTTCCGAAGTTTTTGCGCTCACGACTTTTCTGTCACCGTTGTCGAGGGTTTTGTTTCTTTTTTTTAACGTTTTGGATATTAACTTAATTAATATTAACTTTTCAGACCCGGAAGCATTGGGGGGGTACGGTTCATGAAAAAACATCCGTACCGCTCGGTTCGCTTGTCTCGGTTCGGAGCGTGTGTGCGTCGCACGGTTAGTTACCTGGAAACGACGAGGGGGATGAGCAACATGAACGCAACACATGGCAGCTGATTGGACGAACAGGTGGGAGAGATGAGGAAGACTGTAGAGACGTCAGGTGGGAGAGATGAGGAAGACTGTAGAGACGTCAGGTGGGAGAGATGAGGAAGACTGTAGAGATGTCAGGTGGGAGAGATGAGGAAGACTGTAGAGACGTCAGGTGGGAGAGATGAGGAAGACTGTAGAGACGTCAGGTGGGAGAGATGAGGAAGACTGTAGAGATAAAATACATATACACATACAGCATGTACCTATATATACATACATATGCATACATATCCAAATATATGTATTTGAGATGCCTAATGTCCATGGGTTTCCTATAATTGACAGACAATGAAAACAGGTAAATGATCACTTGTGTCATTATATAATAGCCTGCTGTCTACATTGTTTTCCATAACGTTTGTGAATATATTGTCTATTAATGTAAGACAGAACACAGGGATAAGGTGTGTTTAAAGTATGTTTACATTGTCGTATTTGTGAGTACTTCTTCCACCACTGGAAACGGGCTTTTGAAGGACTTTACTGCATAAATAAACAAAGTACTCATCTTCTTTGATGTGTTTCGTGCAGAAAAGCGGAAGTTTTTACTCGAGGCGTTATCGATTAATTTCTATTTCTGCCTGCAGCTGGTCGAAGCCGTCTCTAAGGACGAGCTGCTGGAACTTAAGAGCCCTCTGAAAACTCCCATAATCCCCAATAATGCCTTGTGAGATTGTGTTTCCATGACGACAGTAAAGGACAGTGATGCTCAATTACCCGAGTCCCCCCCCATCCCTTCCTTTTCTCTCCCCCTGCTCCGTGGGCACGTGTTTATGAGTCCCATTGTTTGTTGGTGACATTACAAATGACATGACAACGCTACGCCTAATTACTTAATTGCTTTTCTAATTGGCCGAATCATCTTCCACTAATTACCGTCTGTCTACCTTCCGGGGGTGGGGGGGGAGGAAGGGGAGGAGGGGGTGGGGGGGGGGCTCAAACATGAAAATGAGTTTGAGGTTTAAAGAGAGAGAGCTCACGTCACTAAACAGCCTGCTGCACAAAATGTTTCAACGCACAGAATGTGTTTGGCAACACAACAACAATCATAATAATAATAATCATAATAATAAGAAGAAGAAATAATACATTTTATAAAGTTCAATATTCATCTTTATTCTCTAAATATGACATTTTTCTCATACATTTGAAACTTTTTACTCAAAATATTAAGGCTTTACGTCACTGTGCTGCTCTTTAATCTACACACACGGACGCACACACACACACACACACACACACACACACACACACACACACACACACACACACACACACACACACACACACACACACACACACACAGTGTCTATCACACCCAAACTCCAGCTGTGTTATTCCCATGCGGTGCACTTAGGCTGTCACAGCTGTAACGCAGCGACAGACTGACTGACAGCTGACATTAGACACAGAGGAAGATGGAGAGTTGAAAGCAGCAGAGAGAGACACACACACACACACACACACACACACACACACACACACACACACACACACACACACACACACACACACACAGTGAGGTGGGAAGACAGCTGAACAGCTCATTAAACCAACCCAAAGAGGCTGTTTGTTAGTAAGTCAAGTGAAACTAATGAAAGCTGTAGAGGTGACAGACGGAGATAATGGCTCCTTAAGTTCAAATCTTTTGTGTCTCTTGTTAAGACTGTTAGTAAGAAAGAGAGTCCTATGTGTCCTCTGTCAGTTCATATGTAGTACATTGAAAAAATACAGTACTTTTAGCGTGTATAGAGCGAGCATATCTCCACATGTAAATGGGTGAATTAAGAGTTTATTTCAACCAAACCAGAGTGGTGATTGTTGGAACAGTGGAAAGATGAACCAAGACGGCTTTTGGTAGTTTTATTTAGTTTCTGTCCACTTTGAATGAAGTGTGTTTTACGATGATAAAAGTCCTGATTATTTACATGGAGTCTGGTGGAGATATGCTGGCTCTATACACGCTAAAAGTACTGATTATTTACATGGAGTCTGGTGGAAATATGCTGGCTCTATACACGCTAAAAGTACTGATTATTTACATGGAGTCTGGTGGAAATATGCTGGCTCTATACACGCTAAAAGTGCTGATTATTTACATGGAGTCTGGTGGAAATATACTGGCTCTATACACGCTAAAAGTCCTGATTATTTACATGGAGTCTGGTGGAGATATGCTGGCTCTATACACGCTAAAAGTCCTGATTATTTACATGGAGTCTGGTGTAGTTTCGTGATGGTGACTTCGGGGCTGTTTCATGTTAAACTAAAAGGATCTTCCTCTTTAACTAAAAGGTCTATCTCTGTAGGGATCCTTTCATAATGTTGTCAGACACTCAGAATAATAATCTGAGTCTGTCAGTGGCAAAACTGATGCTGAACATTTTGTCCATTAACGTTACAGCACAGCTCATTTTGTCTCAATACTGGAGCAATTTCAAAGAATGTTGTTCACACACACACACACACACACACGAGGGTCCATGTTGAAATACATTATAACAATAAAAACCAACACAGCTGTGTGGTCAAACATATTGAGCACAAGTTGAATATTTTTGTAACTGGCGCTCTCTGGTGGCAGACGCTCTGACATCATTCAGCAGTCAGATGGTTCTGAATGGTCTTCCTCAGATTCTGTCTTCGTCTCTCTCTCTAGAGGCTAATGGGAGCTTTAAGGAACAATTCAGTTCTAGATATTCTTTAAAACAGTTTACTCTTCTTCTTGCACCTACAAAACAAACACGTATCACATCGAAGACACACACAACCCACCGACAACCCCACACACACACACACACACGGACCCACCGACAACCCCACACACACACACACACGGACCCACCGACAACCCCACACACACACACACACACGGACCCACCAACAACCCCACACACACACACAACCCACCGACAACCCCACCCACATACACAGACCCACCGACAACCCCACACATACACACAACCCACCGACAACCCCACACATACACACAACCCCGACAACCCCACACACACACACAACCCCGACAACCCCACACATACACACAACCCCGACAACCCCACACATACACACAACCCCCCGACAACCCCACACATACACACAACTCCCCGACAACCCCACACACACACACAGACCCCCCAGACAACCCCACACACACAAAATGTCATTTAAACGTTATTTGCAGACTTTTTAGAACAAGCGTGGGCTAAAAGAAAGACGGATGTGTAGCACTGATTCTCTGTCTGAGAGTGACATTCCCCGTTTGTTTATTTATGTTTCTGTAGTTTTGTTTTATGTATGAAATGTTTGTCCAACTAGAACTAATCTGTGGGTTACACTGTCGTGTTGTGGCTGCTGTAATACGCTTTCTTTCCTCTTTATTTCGTGCAGAGTAGAGCATGTTGCGTGTGGACGTTAGACGGGAAGCTGTGGAT
This sequence comes from Sander vitreus, assembly GCF_031162955.1. Classification (NCBI taxonomy): domain Eukaryota; kingdom Metazoa; phylum Chordata; class Actinopteri; order Perciformes; family Percidae; genus Sander; species Sander vitreus. Next base: position 1,978,135 of record NC_135870.1, on the reverse strand, counting down.
GAAGTAGGTTTTGTATTGGGACGGGCCAATTAGTGGCACGACACGTAAATAAAACCTATTGGTCTAACGTTGTGTGAAGTTTGGATCGCAGATGAAACCAGAACACAAAGAAGAGCCAAGCAGAGACATATAAAGTATGAGGACTTTATTGGTTGAGTAAAAGGAGTGAAGTGGACTTGAGTGTAACATGGAACAGTACACGTGTGTCAATGTAAACTGAAACGCTGAATGGAAATGTTTGAAGAAACTGTTGTGTCCCAAACCACATGTGATCCCTGTGTCACTGTCGACACGTAAAGTAAAGACTGATGAGGTCAGCAGGTCAATCTAGTACGAGCTGTTCCGATACCGGTACCGACGCTGCCTAAAACGCTGGTATCGGAGAGTACTGGAGTTTATGCACTGAGCAGATACCACGTCTCGTTCTTTTCTCGTTATGACCGACTTGTGTTCGTTCGCGTTTCACAAAGAGTTTAACAGAGATAGCAGTCGCATCACATCCATACAGAGATAGTAGCATACAGCTGTTAAAACATTAAATATGACACACTGGTGTCAGATCGGTGCTCGGTATCGGCCGTATCGGGAAGGAAAGAATGGTATCGGAACATTTCTACACAGAACGAGTCAGAGACCAATCAGACGACGGCTCACAACTCTAGGAAAAAATGTTCCAGGATAAATAAACTTCCTGGAGACTGTCTGATCTCTCTTCTCCCTGTTCTGAAGCTAAGAGGAATATTTCAGCTGCGTGATACATGTCTATATAACAACATATGTCTCGAGTAACATATGTCTCTAGTAACAGAGGTGTGTGGGAGTTAGTGGGGGAGTTGGTGGGCCACCAGTTTGTAGTGGGAGCCACAGGATGGGCAGCGCTGGGCATCGCCCTGGTGGAGCCAGAACCAAACCACGGCCGTGTTGTCTTCTTCACCTGCAGAGAGAGGAGGACGTCAGACACACGGGACCAACTGGATTCATATTTTTAATTGTGAAAAAAAGGAGTCACGGTGAGCGTAAACACAGGCATGAAATGTGGAGGTCGATGTAAAGCTTTTTGGTCGTACCCGCACGCGACAGTGACGCCAACCTCCGTACCCACCAGACTCCATGTAAATAATCAGGACTTTTAGCGTGTATAGAGCCAGCATATCTCCACCAGACTCCATGTAAATAATCAGGACTTTTAGCTTGTATAGAGCCAGCATATCTCCACCAGACTCCATGTAAATAATCAGGACTTTTAGCATGTATAGAGCCAGCATATCTCCACCAGACTCCATGTAAATAATCAGGACTTTTAGCATGTATAGAGCCAGTATATCTCCACCAGACTCCATGTAAATAATCAGGACTTTTAGCATGTATAAAGCCAGTATATCTCCACCAGACTCCATGTAAATAATCAGGACTTTTAGCGTGTATAAAGCCAGCATATCTCCACCAGACTCCATGTAAATAATCAGGACACACATGTAAATGGGTGAATTAAGGGTTTATTTCAACCAAACCAGAGTGGTGATTGTTGGAACAGTGGAAAGATGAACCAAGACGGCTTTTGGTAGTTTTATTTAGTTTCTGTCCACTTTGGATGAAGTGCGTTTTACGATGCTAAAAGTCCTGATTATTTACATGGAGTCTGGTGTAGTTTGGTGATGGTGATTTCGGGGCTGTTCCATGTTAAACTAAAAGGATCTTCCTCTTTAACTAAAAGGTCTATCTCTGTAGGGATCCTTTCATAATGTTGTCAGACACTTAGAATAATAATCTGAGTCTGTCAGCGGCAGAAACAGAAACAAAGAGGTGTTTTTATAGAAAACTTACAGACGCATCCCACAATCCTCTTGTTCGTGATGGAGGGAACGAGGTGAGGATCGGCCTTGGAGCCAGCGTACTCTTTAGGCTTCATCATGCTGTAGGGATCCTGGAGGAGAAGACAGGAGTCAGTCAGGCCATCTCTATCTTCCACATGTTTATAATTACCTTATTCCATATTCATCATGTTACACTTCATCTCGTCATCGTAACTTGCACCATTTTATGTTTTAGGCCTTAGATTTGGGGATGTAACGATACACTCGGCTCACGATTTCCTTTAAGAGTTCGAGACAACACTCCGTACGTTTACATGCACACCAATATTCCACTATTACTCCGAATATGACAATATTCTGAATATGATACAGGTCATGTAAACAGCATCTTAATCTGAAACAACAGCTAACGTGAGTTGTTCAAAACCTCTTTTTAGTGAACTCTGGGTACCAACCAATGTTGTCAGTGCTGTGGTTAAGGTGTAGAGTCCCTGGTGATACTTGGAGCAAAGTCTCATGTTGTGTGGAGCCTTCTTAGTGGTTTAAACATAGATATTTTGAGGCTAGCATCGTAGCGTCCCTAGCTCTCCCATTCAAAAGGCCATTTGACCCAAAAACCAGAATACGGTCCATCTTAAAAGTGGCGCTTCCGTCCTAAATATACTTTTAAACGAAAGTTTGACTCGGGTACATTCACAAAAAGACCCTAGGTTGCATTTTGGCGAGAGTTAGGCTTTAAATAACAGCATGTTTGTCCCACCACACGCCTGCAGAGAACGGACTCCGGGGAAACTTCATTGGGCTCTTCATCGCCGAAGGAGATCCTCAATGTGCCGTCTACGCGTCCGAAGAATGTTTCTTAAACCTGAATAATACCGACATATCACACACGTCTTAGTCTGAAAATGCTATATGCAGGAAAAGGTCTTATTCTGAAGATCTTATTACATGAACATATACTTACTGTATATACCAAAATATCTTTTTAATATCTTATCTATTAACTATGTGTAGCTACATACCGACATATCACACACGTCTTAATCAGAAAGAAAGCTATATTCACAAAAGGCCTGCGTCTACACCAACATGTTATTTAGCAGCTAAAACAGTACGCAAGATGTTTTAGTATGCACGAAACCAATAGTACGTGACTTGCATACCCTTTCCTTTAAAATATTACAGTATGCAAACACTGGACACTACGCCGACATAAGTAACCCACAATGCAATGCGGTAGTAGCGACACTGCTCTTAACAGACAAACGAACAGAAAGCGAGGAGCTCTGTAACGTCAACTACGCTCCAATTTACATTTCTACATATTTAAAAACAACCGTCGGTGTAGTTATTCCCCTCTTTCGGTCATTTAAGCCTTTATCTGGCGATGCCTGCTAGAGCGGAGGTCGGCAGGGGTTACCGCGGTCACGCGTCTTCAGCGGCAAGGAGGCTCTCAGGAAGGGACGTTGAAAAGTTCCAGCTCAGTGCGTGCGAAAAGATCCACACTGCCGTTTATATACAGCAAAGTGTGTTCAACGGTAGTTTACATGTTGAGTATGTAGAGCAGGGGAGGAGATTTCGGACGTCTTATTCTGAACATAAAAACTGAACAAGCCGTTTACACGACCTGTATCGTGTTGGGAACAGTAGTGTGCATGTGAACGTGATCACAGACTGAAGATGAATGCGTACCGCTCCCTCCTTCATGGCCTTCATGATGACCTTCTCCAGGCCGGTGGCTTGCTCCTCGTCAGTGGGGATCCCTGAGGAGAGACCACATGACTTTAGTTAACGTCCCATAAATAATACTTCCATATTATCAGCCATCAGCTTTCAGTGGAGTTGTATCTAGAGCTGGATACATATGGATGACATGCAGCAAAGGGCCGCAGGCCGGAGTCGAACCAGCGGCCGCTGAGTCAAGGGCTAAGCCTCTACATACGGGCGCGCCCCTCATCCTTTTTGGTAGAAAGAAATCATGACCTAATGAGTTCCCATCAAAGCTCCTGAATGGGGGTGCACGATATTGAAAAAATGTTGATATTGCGATCGATATTAATTTCGATATTTTTAAACATATGTAACATCATAAAGTTATGGGAATACGCATCAAAATAGATTTATAACAAATAAAACAAGTGTTCTTACAACACAAGGTTTATTTCAACTGACGGTCATATTGGACTGGTCCAACATGAATATATAAATAAATAAGGACCATGTCTACAGAACAGGACATGTTCTACTGGTTGGACAGTATAAATATATAAATAAGGACCATGTCTACAGAACAAGACATGTTCTACTGGTTGGACAGTATAAATATATAAATAAGGACCATGTCTACAGAACAGGACATGTTCTACTGGTTGGACAGTATAACATATATAAATAAGGACCATGTCTACAGGACATGTCCTACTGGTTGTATATACACTACAGTATAAAAAAACAATGCAATGCAAATCTGTTGGCTTAAAGCCAAAGTATTTCCAAGCTACCGAGGAGGAGGCATTGCCCTCATAGACAGTATATAAAACAGACTGTATATAAGAATGGACCAACAGATCCCGTGTCTCTGGACGGAGACCAGTGAAGGACATTAGAAGCTCTTTCCCGGTGATGGCTGAGCGTTACTGAGCAGCCTCCAACTGAGCTTGAAGACGTAGATGTGACGTGAGCAACCTGTCTGAAAGTTGGAAGTCTTCTGGTAGCTGTGCCAAGAGAAATCTCAATCATTCCCAATCTAGCAGAGACGGAGAGCGTAGGTATATGTAAGGAGATAACATAGACACAGGCTCATTATTGATCACTAAAATGATAGTTAACATTAGTCATTACACTTAAACAGCTAATGGAAGTCCAAACTGCCTGAGAGCTTCTCCTGTACTATACGGTAACTCCTCTACTATGAGACAGGAAGTCTCGTGGTTATGACCCAATCGTTAGCCTATTGTTATAAAAACGTCTGCTACGGAGCCATAACGTGAGCTACAAGGTAATGGAGCCTTTTATACATTGTCGTGTTTCTTTAGAAATAAACAACGGACAAATAGAGTCTTTAAACGCTTCAGATGTAAAGGTATTCTCTGTCAAAGTGACGTCAAAATGAATGGGAGTCAATGGGATGCTAACGTTGGGTGATCGTTTGGTAGCATCAAAATGGCGCCATACCCCCTTGATTACCCTACAGTCACATTAGCTACAAGAGACTGAGACAAAGCGACAGGCTGCCATTCATTTTCAATGTGTGTGTGTGCCTGTGCGCGTGTGTGTGTGTCTGCGCGTGTGTGCCTGCGCGTGCGTGTGTGTGCCTGCGCGTGCGTGTGTGTGTGCCTGCGCGCGTGTGTGTGCGATCTTTCTAAGAATCATGTCCTATTTCGATAAGATATTTTGAGTATTAAGTTTCAGGAATAGGGTTTCGAGAAAAGACGTGTGTGTGTGTGTGTGTGTGTGTGTGTGTGTGTGTGTGTGTGTGTATGGTCTGTATCTGCTCTTTGGGTTACTTACCTTTGCACAACTATTAACTAAAAACAACAAGTATGTATCGAGTTGATGTAAATTAATGCTTTGTTTTTTTTTTATCCGATTCATCAAAAAAGATAACCGACAGATTAATCGATTATTAAAATAATCGTTAGTTGCAGCTTTAGTTTATTTCAACCAAAACTACAGTTGTGACGGTTGGAAAAGTGGAAAGACGACACAAAACGGCTCTTCATAGTTGCATTTCGTTTCTGTCCACTTTGAATGAAGTGTGTTTTACGATGCTTAAATGACCGATTATTTACATGGAGTCTGGTGGGTTTGGCAAACGCAATTCCACGGATGTTTTTTGTGTTTAAAAGAAAAGGATCTTACTCTTTAACAGAAAGGTCGACCTTCTTAGAAATCATTTCCTTCGTCATAATATAGTGTGTTATGCTGTGCCGTGTTAGTTCGATGGAGCATACTAATGAATTGTGTCTCAGTTTTAACATTGACTAACGAGTACAGGTGTAAACAGGTGTGTACAGGTTTAACATTATCCTTTATTTCTTCTCTTTTGTCGTGTTTTACTTAGTTTGATATAGCAAATGTTGCTGCTGTGTATCTTTTGTCCTTTTTATTGTAATATCTACCTGATGAATGGACTACAGATGGAAATTAGCCCTTAAACTACAATCTGGCACTTTTACGTGTACTTCTGTACATGTTTATCAAATGTGCATTGTCCTGAAATAAATAAAAAAATAAAAATAATACTAGGATCTGAATACTTTCTCCAACTACGGTGTCCTTTAAGTCACCCGGAACGTTACACACCTGTACTCGTTAGCTACTTTAGCTAGCAGGCTAACGTCCTGTGTTTTAAGTCAATGTCAGCTTGAAAACTAGTACAATTTCCTAAACTGTAACGTTACACGTTTCAGCAGAAACACAGCTGACCAAAATGTATTTTTAGCTGCCATTGATTTTAGAAATTATAATTGAAAATCACGTTTGACCTCCCGCTGCTAGCGAGTTGTGGCTAGAAGGGATACACGTAACGTTACGGGCGGAAGTTACGCCAAATCTGGCAAAATCTAGGATTAAATAACAATATCATTGTAATACTTTAAGCCAGAGAAATGTGTTCAATCCCCCCCCGGAGTGTTTTAATCCAAAACACGATCTCCTTAACTATTCGTTTCGGTGCCTAACGTAACAGTCGTCGCCGTAGCTGTATCCCTTCTAGCGGAGCAGCAGTGCTAACGTTGCTAATGCTAACCGGCTAGTGAGCTCCGCGGTCACACTGCCCTCTAAAAAACACATTTTAACGGTTGTTTCGCGCTTCATAGCGCGGTGTTGGTTCGGTCCTCACCTCCAGCCGCCATGCCGCGGGTCAGAGCCGGGACCGGGGCAGCCCGGCAGGTTGTCGCGGCTCTAACAGCCGAGCGGAGCAGTAACCTTGCAGCCATCTTTCCTTCTTCTTCCCTGTCACCAGAAGCTAGTCGCACGCTGATGACGTCTGGGGTTTATTTATTGACGTGTCGCCTGGTTTGAACGTCGTTAAGCGCGGTTTACGTTGATATTTGACAGATGTTTTTTTCACCTCCTCATTTAGATCAATGACAGTAGACAGAATATGAAATACATATATAATATGTGCGGTGGTTAAAATGGGGCCGGGGCTCTCAGGATGTGCCTGCTTGCAGTCAGTCGCCTACTGGAAATATGTCACAACATTTCTGACAATAAATGAAAGATTTTTTAAATGGTATGTGATGATGTGGGGGTATGGTGAAGGGTATGTGATGATGGGGGGGTATGGTGAAGGGTATGAGATGATGGAGGGGTATGGTGAAGGGTATGTGATGATGGGGGGGTATGGTGAAGGGTATGTGATGATGGAGGGGTATGGTGAAGGGTATGTGATGATGTGGGGGTATGGTGAAGGGTATGTGATGATGGGGGGGTATGGTGAAGGGTATGTGATGATGGGGGGGGGGTATGGTGAAGGGTATGTGATGATGGGGGGGTATGGTGAAGGGTATGTGATGATGTGGGTGTATGGTGAAGGGGTATGTGATGATGTGGGGGGGTATGGTGAAGGGGTATGTGATGATGTGGGGGTATGGTGAATGGTATGTGATGATGTGGGGGGTATGGTGAAGGGTATGTGATGATGGGGGGGTATGGTGAAGGGTATGTGATGATGGGGGGACCAAGGGATCTTTATCAGGATCATAGTATCCTGGATCCATGAAATAACTGGCCTTTCAAAATAAAAGTCTGCCTGCCTCTATGGGAATCTAACATAGGGGTGAACTGACTTATGCCCCCTGTATTTTAAGGAAGAACATTTATTTATTTACGATACATTATTCATTCACAAAGAAACTTGGTGTCCTTAAAGGTTGGATTTTTCCAAATTTTTTAATTAAGGCATTAAGATCAATTTCCAAAAGATGATGTTTTTATTCCTCTTTTTATTTAAATTTAGCATGGGTTCATAAACTTATGAGCAGCACTGTATCTTTCTCACAATCAGCTTGTTAAATGTTTCTTCTCTCCTCTGTGACAGGAAACTGAATCCTCCTTCCTTCCTTTTTTATTCTTACTTATCCTTCCTTCCTTATCACATCAGACACACACACACACACAAAATGTCATTTAAACGTTATTTGCAGACTTTTTAGAACAAGCGTGGGCTAAAAGAAAGACGGATGTGTAGCACTGATTCTCTGTCTGAGAGTGACATTCCCCGTTTGTTTATTTATGTTTCTGTAGTTTTGTTTTATGTATGAAATGTTTGTCCAACTAGAACTAATCTGTGGGTTACACTGTCGTGTTGTGGCTGCTGTAATACGCTTTCTTTCCTCTTTATTTCGTGCAGAGTAGAGCATGTTGCGTGTGGACGTTAGACGGGAAGCTGTGGATGAAGTAGGTTTTGTATTGGGACGGGCCAATTAGTGGCACGACACGTAAATAAAACCTATTGGTCTAACGTTGTGTGAAGTTTGGATCGCAGATGAAACCAGAACACAAAGAAGAGCCAAGCAGAGACATATAAAGTATGAGGACTTTATTGGTTGAGTAAAAGGAGTGAAGTGGACTTGAGTGTAACATGGAACAGTACACGTGTGTCAATGTAAACTGAAACGCTGAATGGAAATGTTTGAAGAAACTGTTGTGTCCCAAACCACACGTGATCCCTGTGTCACTGTCGACACGTAAAGTAAAGACTGATGAGGTCAGCAGGTCAATCTAGTACGAGCCAGAACGAGTCAGGAGGCCAATCAGACGACGGCAACTCACAACTCCAGGAAGTTGGAAAGAACCAAAGAATGGCTCGAGGCTAGAAGGGGATACAGCTACGGCTACGACAGTTACGTTTTTGGAAAGAGAGATCGTAGTTTGGGGTTAAAAAAAACACTCCAGAGGAACGGACACACGTTTCCCTGGGTGAAAGTATTCAAATGATATCATTAAATTAGCTGAGATATGGCCAGATTTTGCGTTAACTTCCCCGGCCGTAGCTGTATCCCTCTGTTCCAGGATAAAGAAATCTTCCTGGAGACCGAGTCTGATCTTTCTTTGAGTCGTTCTGAAGACTAACGTCTACATTAAAAGAGGTGTGTGGGAGTTAGTGGGGGAGTTGGTGGGCCACCAGTTTGTAGTGGGAGCCACAGGACGGGCAGCGCTGGGCATCGCCCTGGTGGAGCCAGAACCAAACCACGGCCGTGTTGTCTTCTTCACCTGCAGAGAGAGAACCAGCAGTTTAGACACATCAGCAGCAGAGATCACAGAGCAGGGCTGCTGGAATTAATCACTGAATCCATGCAGTGACACACACACACACACACACACAGAATAATAATCTGAGTCTGTCAGCGGCAGAAACAAAGAGGTGTTTTTATAGAAAACTTACAGACGCATCCCACAATCCTCTTGTTCGTGATGGAGGGAACGAGGTGAGGATCGGCCTTGGAGCCAGCGTACTCTTTAGGCTTCATCATGCTGTAGGGATCCTGGAGGAGAAGACAGGAGTCAGTGCAGAGTAGACCAAGATCATCACTTCCACTTGTAGCTGCTTTACATAATTGTACATTCTATTGCATCCTTATCATACTAATGTATTAATCAAATCATTTTCCAATTCTGAATGTTTTATTGCCTTTCTATATTGCACTATTGTGCACAAGAGTGTCGAAAAAAAAGCAACCACAAACGTTGCAAAAAGAAACAAGAAAGCCACCCTTTTCTGGCGCATGTTTTACAACTTTCTTGTTGTCTCGGCTGCGCTGCCAATTAAAAATCTAAGTTTTGGAGTCTCGCCGTCATGCAGCGTGTGGGGCATCACGTCAGTGAATGTGTCGTACCGCTCCCTCCTTCATGGCCTTCATGATGACCTTCTCCAGGCCGGTGGCTTGCTCCTCGTCAGTGGGGATCCCTGAGGAGAGACACATTAGTTACAGTTCTTGGTACTAATACTTTGCTACTAATTTCAGAACCTTGACGTCAGTGTGTGTGTGTGTGTGTGTGTGTGTGTGTGTGTTTGAGTAGTGTGTGTATGTGTGTGAGTAGTGTGTGTGTGTGTGTGTGTGTGTGTGTGTGTGTGTGAGTGTGTGTGTGTGTGTGTGTTTGAGTGTGTGTGTTTGAGTAGTGTGTGTATGTGTGTGAGTAGTGTGTGTGTGTGTGTGTGTGTGTGAGCGTGAGTGTGTGTGTGTGTTTGAGTAGTGTGTGTGTGTGATGTGTGTGAGTAGTGTGTGTGAGTGTGTGAGTGAGTGTGAGCGTGAGTATGTGTGTGTGTGTGTGTTTGAGTAGTGTGTGTGTGTGTGTGTGTGTGTGTGTGAGTAGTGTGTGTGTGTGTGTGTGAGTGAGTGAGCGTGAGTGTGTAGTGTGTTTCAGTAGTGTGTGTATGAGTAGTGTGTGTGTGTGTGTGTGAGTGAGTGTGTGTGAGTGTGTGTGTGTTTCAGTAGTGTGAGTATGTGTGTGTGTGTGTGTGAGTGAGTGTGTGTGTTTGAGTAGTGTGTGTGTGTGTGTGTGTGTGTGTGTGTGTGAGTGAGTGAGTGTGAGTGTGTTTGAGTAGTGTGTGTGTGTGTGTGTGTGAGTGTGTTTGAGTAGTGTGTGAGCAAGTTTGATTTGAGTAGTGTGTGTGTGTGTGTGTGTGAGCGTGTGTGTGTTTGAGTAGTGTGTGTATGTGTGTGAGTAGGTGTGTGTGTGTGTGTGTGTGTGAGTGAGTGTGTTTGAGTAGTGTGTGAGTGAGCGTGTGTGTGTGTGTGTGTGTGTGTGTGTGTGTGAGCGTGAGTGTGTGTGTGTGTGTGTGTGTGTGAGAGCGTGAGTGTGTGTGAGTGTGTGTGTGTGTGTGAGCGTGA
>NC_135870.1:1949981-1962481 GCF_031162955.1 Sander vitreus | reverse complement strand
GGGTCACGTGGTAACCTTCAGGAAGTGAAGTCATGTCTGATTTGAACCCAAACCTCCATCTTTTTATCAACTTAATGTAGTAGTTTTGGTCTTAAAGAGACAGGCGCTAATACGAAGCGTTTCAGACAGAGGGTGAATACAGATATATTCAGACAGACTAGACTGGACTAGAACTGGAGCTCTGTGACTCACTGTGGAGTTGTGCAGGTTGTAAACGTCTTCATAGAGGTCTTCCTCTGTCCTGGCTGAGGGGGGTACGTCGTACAGGTCTTCCTCTGTCCTGGCTGAGGGGGGTACATCGTACAGGTCTTCCTCTGTCCTGGCTGAGGGGGAGAGAGAGAGGGAGAGACAGAAAGAGAGAGAGACAGAGAGAGAGACAGCGTTTTTGTCGCTTTTCCGACATTTTTGTTGTTGTTTTTTTTTACATTTTGTACACTTTTTTCAAGGTTTTTGTCGCTTTTGTCTACATTTTTGTGTGTTTCTTCATTTGGACTGCCGGCACCAATAGCATGTACCTCTGCTGCCTATGCCTCAGGTCGGGGGGGGGGGCCCTGTGTTTAATGAAACACGAGGAAGTAAATGACATCTACACTAAATCTCCTGACAGCCCAAAAGAAGAGTTGTTGAGTGTCTGACCTGCAGTTTGAAACGGCGAGCCTGTTGTCTCCAGGGGTTTCGGGAGGACAGAAGACAGGCAGTGCACGGAGTAGGCCGGGACCACAGCCGGAGCTGGTGAGCGAGACAGCACAGGTGAGACAGGTGAGACAGGAGACAGGTGGTGCACGGAGTAGGCCGGGACCACAGCCGGAGCCGCTGGAAGCTGAGGCTGCAGCGGAGTTTCTCTCTCGAAGGATTTCTGAGAAAGAAACGGACTCTGCAGCTTCCCTGAGACACAGAGGGAAAACATGAACACCGTTAACAATTCATTTCACACAACAGTTTCGGCACGCGTCGCCAGGTGTTATTCACTAGGGTTAGGGTTCACTAATGATTTCCCGAATCGATTCGAGTCCGATACACAAGGGCCCGATTCCATTCCATTTCCGATTGGATAACAATTTCAGTTACGATACCAGTTTAGCTTGGGTATAAGAGACAGGACAAACACACTGTAGACTACAGCCAGAGAGTAGAGTGACCATAACACAGATATACAACTATAAACCATGACAAAAAAGCCCTCTGTCTCGGACAAATTGACAGTTAAAAAGGTAAGCATCATGGGCGACGGCAAGTTTAGACACCAAAATGATTGAGACTGGAAAATAGATTGTGTGCATGACACATCGGTCCCCTTAAGTAGTAAACTCCCAGGACATGAACACCTCTTTCCTGGGTGAAAGTCTTGTGTTTTCTCCTTATCTTCTTCAGGACATGAACACCTGTTTCCTGGTGAAAGTCTTGTGTTTTCTCCTTAACTTCTTCAGGACATGAACACCTGTTTCTTGGGTGAAAGTCTTGTGTTTTCTCCTTAACTTCTTCAGGACATGAACACCTGTTTCTTGGGTGAAAGTCTTGTGTTTTCTCCTTAACTTCTTCAGGACATGAACACCTGTTTCCTGGTGAAAGTCTTGTGTTTTCTCCTTAACTTCTTCAGGACATGAACACCTGTTTCTTGGGTGAAAGTCTTGTGTTTTCTCCTTAACTTCTCCAGGACATGAACACCTGTTTCCTGGGTGAAAGTCTTGTGTTTTCTCCTTAACTTCTTCAGGACATGAACACCTGTTTCCTGGTGAAAGTCTTGTGTTTTCTCCTTAACTTCTTCAGGACATGAACACCTGTTTCCTGGGTGAAAGTCTTGTGTTTTCTCCTTAACTTCTTCAGGACATGAACATCTGTTTCCTGGTGAAAGTCTTGTGTTTTCTCCTTAACTTCTTCAGGACATGAACACCTGTTTCCTGGTGAAAGTCTTGTGTTTTCTCCTTAACTTCTTCAGGACATGAACACCTGTTTCCTGGTGAAAGTCTTGTGTTTTCTCCTTAACTTCTTCAGGACATGAACACCTGTTTCCTGGGTGAAAGTCTTGTGTTTTCTCCTTAACTTCTTCAGGACATGAACACCTGTTTCCTGGGTGAAAGTCTTGTTTTCTCCTTAACTTCTTCAGGACATGAACACCTGTTTCCTGGGTGAAAGTCTTGTGTTTTCTCCTTAACTTCTTCAGGAAATGATCACCTGTTTCCTGGGTGAAAGTCTTGTGTTTTCTCCTTAACTTCTTCAGGACATGAACATCTGTTTCCTGGGTGAAAGTCTTGTGTTTTCTCCTTAACTTCTACAGGACATGAACACCTGTTTCCTGGTGAAAGTCTTGTGTTTTCTCCTTAACTTCTTCAGGACATGAACACCTGTTTCTTGGGTGAAAGTCTTTTGTTTTCTCCTTAACTTCTTCAGGACATGAACACCTGTTTCTTGGGTGAAAGTCTTGTGTTTTCTCCTTAACTTCTTCAGGACATGAACACCTGTTTCCTGGGTGAAAGTCTTGTGTTTTCTCCTTAACTTCTACAGGACATGAACACCTGTTTCCTGGTGAAAGTCTTGTGTTTTCTCCTTAACTTCTCCAGGACATGAACACCTGTTTCCTGGGTGATAGTCTTGTGTTGAACACCTGTTTCCTGGGTGAAAGGAAAGACTAAGTAGGTTTTGTGTCTAAATCAAACCAAACTGCAACCGTTTCACAACGTTAACACCAGAATTCTCAAATAAATGTTTCACACGTGGCCCTAATCCTCTTCCGTACCTATCGGTGTTACTCAAACAAAGATCGATTTTATTTGGAGAATTGATTATATTAAACTCTAGTCTAGCAATGCCTGACCTTCCTCCATAGCGCTGCAGAGGAGGGTCTGGCATTGTGGCATCTAGTCCACACAGCATTCCTGGATGGGAGAAAAATGTGCTCTGGTTTATTGGCATTTCTTCAACCCAATCACAATTGCTGGACGGAGCCACGGCGCCTCTGCAAAACAGCCTCTGGAAGGAGCTTGTTTTGGTGGAACATGTGTACGTTCAAAAGTAGTTTTAGTCGTACAACAGAAACCTCAGATTGGACAGATAGTCTAGCTAGCTGTCTGGATTTACCCTGCAGAGATCTGAGGAGCAGTTAACCATAGTGCTCACAAATCCACCAGAGGTTAGAACGCCAACACAAAGAAAGAGGAAGGAGACGGACATCCGGCAGAACCTGAACAATCCTGGAAGTGGAACGTGGTCGATATAGACTACTTTAACCCAGCCCTGTTGTAGTTTCTGTTTACCAGGTGTGGCCGCTGTGGGAGACGGCCTGTCGTTGGACTCAAAGCTCTGCTCCCTCTGCTTGAATACGTCTCTGGGATTAAAGGACCTCTGGGAAATCAGCGATCTGGCCTCCTGTAAACGGAAGCGACAGTTAAAGAGCTGTCAATGTAGGATTTCACCTCCATAAAGTAACGGGACACGCAGGAGACAGATTTAAAAAAAGAGAAGGGTCTGTTAATCAATCGACTCACATTAGCTTTCTGCACAGACGCAGCAGAGTTGATGCCCGACTTCCTGTTTCCATTTTCCTGCTGCTTCTAAAACACAAAAACATGTCATTTGCAGATCGTTTTCGTTTGAGTATCTTACAGACAGACGCTCTAAAACAGGATAATTCTGACTTATTACAATTTATATTCCGTCATACGTCTCTTTTAACCCTCAGAACAACAACGCCGTTCGGCTCGCTGTGTTTCTCGACCCGTCAGATTTCTTTTTTAGTGATGAACCCAGATCTCTTATTCCCTAAAACTTGTTACTCACTTACGGTGAGTAAGGTCAACTTCAAGGTTCATTTTGAAATTAACTTTTTTGAGTTTTACGGACCTTAGTCCGAGATGCAATGACACCTGTGAAGTCCCGTTACCCCCAATTTCCACCAACTGCGGAACGGCTGCGGATCCCCTTCAGAACAGCAGCGGAGTCATTAGGTTTCCATTAAAGTTAACGTGTGTATTTTAACTGACTGCAGAACGGCTGCGTCCCGACTGCGTCCCAACTCAGACGGCCCTCCGGAGCTGATATGCAGAGCTTCTATTTTTCCCGGATGCTCCGCAGCAGTTCAGCACAGGGCAGATTGTGTGAGACAGGAAGTCGAGCACAGAAACAAAATAAAACACCCGGTTCATTTTCAAAATAAAATACACCGTGCTCACAGCGGATCATATTTCCCTGCACTACACCTTGAAAACGTCATAATGAGCGATCATACGTGAATTCGCGAGATCTCGTGGGTCCTCGTGACTTCAGCTGTCAGTAATTGTTATGGTCAGCTCTCTCTCCGCCCTGCTTTGGATGTCTTTTTCCTTTGTGTCTGTGTTTTGTCTGTATTTTTCCGTTTGGAGTGCTGGAGGCGTGGTCTGGAGGAAAGTAGGTCAAGGGGCGTGTCCGCTTCTACCATGCCCTGCCGATCTTCACAGCTGCAGCTAAACAGCCAGATTCAACCCAGCAGTATTTAAACCCGGGCTGATCATCCCCTCAGCGCCAGTTCGTTAACTACAACCCATGTGGTCTTGGCTCCAAGTCCCTGAAGAATTCTAGTTTTGTGCTTAAACTTACCCCGTGTCTCTCTCTAGTTCCCGCTCAGACCTGCTGCTTTCTCCGCTGTGCCTGCATGCTTCCCAGCCTCACCGTCCAGCCTCAGTCTCCACTTTGGGAAAACTACCAGTGTACTCATCTCTGCCTGTCTCCCTCGTGTCCCGAAACCACCTGGACTCTTCCCCGTCGGCTCGCCTCTATCTCGGACCAGCCAGGAGTTTTCCCCACCCTGACACAATCAACTGTGTAACTCTGAGTACACGTTGTTTAATTAAACCTTTTACTAGCAAACTTCTCTACGTTGTCTGTGTGATATCTCTGCGTTCTGGGTCAGAACTAGCTCCTAACAGTCATGGCCGCAGCCGTTCCACAACAAATCTGGACCTGGTGGGTATTGAAGGACAGCGGAGCATGGAGCCGATCAGCAGCCGTTCCGCAGTTGGTAGAAATTGCGGGTTAAGTCCTTATTTTAGTAGTTTTACGTGACTCATTTAAAGACAATCCCTGACGTTTTACTAACCCTTACTAAGTATTTTTGTTGCCTAAACTTTGGTCACATGATTAAAGTTCCTTGAGCCATTTGGGTCACGTTTAAAAACGCCCACCGTGCGGCAGTAAATAAAACGGTCATATACAGTATGTCGTTTAGCTAATATGTCGTTTGTGTTTGACGTTGTGTTGCTGTGATGAATCACCTGTCGCTGCTGCTCTCTCTCTCGTTCCTCTTCTTCTTTCTGCTTCTGAAGAATCCTTACAAACACAGAAAGCACTAATCAATGGCCGCGAGTCTTTGAATCTTTGTTTCTGCATGTTGTTGTTAATCACTAGTTACGTTTCCATCCACTTGTCAACTGAATTATCTGAAGTTCGGTGAATAAAGCTGGTGAAAGTGTGTTTCCATCCAACGTGTGAATAAAAAGCCAATAAAAACCTGTTGCGTAATGACGTCACATGCTGTTTTGTGGTCAAATTAGTACATATCGAATTGATTTGAGACATTTTAAGGTGTTTCCGTTCATTTTCGCACTGAATCAACAACATTCAAGCAAACATATGCGAACATAGTTTCTCTAGACAAACTGGATCGCGCCATCTACCAACAAATGATCAACACTGCTCAAGTTGTAATAGAGCTCATAGAGCTCATGTTCCAGCTGATAGCGACGTATCACGCTATGATAAGACAACAACGACGCTATCAACACGTTGCTGTGATGATGCAGATGTAGTAAATGCCCGACGACAACGAGGCGGGCTGTGGCGTGGGAACGACAGCGCTCCAAACAGTCCACTTCCATCTGTCTTTGTTGACACCCACCATGTGTGCAAACAGAGCGGAAATACTGGGCGGAAATGAACTACAACTTCTTCGTTTTGTGGCGGGTTGCAACCATAAAATGACCTAAAACTTCATCGCAATTCATTATTTATTCGGCAAATGACGTTTCCATCAGCGTTTATCGCATAAGCCGTATATCGTGAGGCATTTTTCATTCGATATCACTTAATTCGGATAAAAACGTGTGGATGGAAACATAGCTTGTGTCCTCCTCACTCACTTCTCCTTCTCGATCTGCTGAGCTCTCTCTTTTGTTTTCCTGTCCCGCGCCGCCGCCTGCTTCTCGTCCATCTCCCTCCTCTCCTTCTCCAACATCTCTCTCTCCAGCTCCGCTCGCTTGTTCTCCTCCCGTAGACGCACTTCTTCATCCCTCTGAAGCAGAGAGTCGTGTTACTTTTAAATCACAAAAAAACTACAGGTCATACACTCAGATACTCCAGATGAATGTGAAGAGAAACCTGAGTTTGGACCCAAAAGTCGTCCTTTTTGGTTTGTTGAATTTCCTCCACAGCGTTGGTTTTCCGATACACAGATCCCTGTTATATCAGAGGACAAGTTAATTAAGTTAGTGGTAAATTATGCTAAAACACACACGTTTTTTTGTTTCATCAAAGAAACGTAAATAACAAACATGCATTGCATGTGTTTTCTCACCACAGGTCCTCTGGGAGCGTCTCTGTATTGTGTTTCTGTCTGTTTGTGGAAGTTAAAACTGGCTCCGGACGCTTTGGCCACTTTCTCCAGGATGGCCTCCGGTTCTGCGTCTTCATCTCCGCGGGCGTTTATAGTGACATGGGCTCCCTGTGGTTACACACAAGTTAGAGCCAATCAGACTCTGCAACTTGATGTTTAGATTGTTGAAAACAGAAAACAATTTTTAAGCGGTGTTTTGACACAAAAACTATCTCCGTCCACTAGTATTCTAGTCAAGAGCAACTAAATCAAGACTAAGTCTTTGAGGGGTTGAGACCAAGACTTTGAAGAGTTGAGACCGACACAAGACCGAGACTATGAGGGGTTGAGACCGACACAAGACCGAGTCTTTGAGGGGTTGAGACCGACACAAGACCGAGTCTTTGAGGGGTTGAGACCGAGACTTTGAAGAGTTGAGACCGACACAAGACCGAGACTATGAGGGGTTGAGACTGAGACTTTGAGGGGTTGAGACCGAGTCTTTGAGGGGTTGAGACCGACACAAGACCGAGACTTTGAGGGGTTGAGACCGAGACTTTGAAGAGTTGAGACCGACACAAGACCGAGTCTTTGAGGGGTTGAGACCGACACAAGACCGAGTCTTTGAGGGGTTGAGACCGAGACTTTGAAGAGTTGAGACCGACACAAGACCGAGTCTTTGAGGGGTTGAGACCGAGACTTTGAGGGGTTGAGACCGAGACTTTGAGGGGTTGAGACCAAGACAAGACTGAGACTTTGAGGAGACAAGACCGAGTCTTTGAGGGGTTGAGACCAAGACAAGACCGAGACTATGAGGAGTTGAGACCGAGACTTTGAGGGGTTGAGACCAAGACAAGACCGAGACTATGAGGAGTTGAGACCGAGACTTTGAGGGGTTGAGACCAAGACAAGACTGAGACTATGAGGAGACAAGACCGAGGCTTTAAAGAGTTAGGACGAGGAGTGAATTGGACAGCGCTACCGTTGTTATATGTAATAAAACGAGCAACAATGTTAGTTACAAAGAATATACATATTAAATGACAAATTATTAGTTGCATTGAATTATTGATCATGTCGTGCACTGATCTGCAGCGCCATCTGGTGGGGCCCGGCCCCTAAAGGAAAGACGTCACTGCTTGATATATGACCTATGCGGCCCCTCATATAATGTATCCTCAGACTCACCTTCAGGAAGTTGGCCATGGAGCTCACATGGTTGGCACATACTCCTTTCCGAGAGTCCTTCACACCTTCACCTGTCTGCACACACACACACACACACACACACACACACACGTAAGACTCGGAAACTGATGCAAAGATATCTGTATATGTTTTGTTTTTAGAGCTGCAATGATTAGTTGAGTATTTTTCATGCAACAATGTCCGAAAATGCTGTTTTCAGCTTCTCAATTATAGGGGATTTCCTGCTCTTTTCTGTTTTATATCACATTGAACTGAATATCTTTGGGTTTTGGAAATACAAGACATTTAAAGACATCACCTCAGACTTTGAGAAACTGGGATTATTCACTATTTCTGACATTTACGCTGTAGACACGGCGATTAATCGAGAAAACAATCGGCAGATTAATGGATAATGAAAACCATTGTTGGTTGCAGCCCTATTTGTTTTACAGTTTCTTTTCAATTGCTTACACACTACAATAAAAACTTTCCCACAATTAGCAAAACCTTACACTCAAGGAGCAAAACACCGGCCTACATTTGCACATTGTCAGCTTCACACTTGTATGCATTTGACACAGACATTTATCATGATGTCATTTCCTTGCAATTTCAAAACAAAGTCTTTCAAATGAACACACCCATGAACCGATTGGTTGAACACGGCCACCAGGTGTGCACACACACTGGTGAGTAATTGTAGACCAATCAGGGGCCTGTTGCACAAAAGTAGAATGAAGAAATCCAGGATAACTGAAAAAGCGCAGCTTGACTTAGTGTGGTCCGCTCATCGCGGCTTAATCGGTTGCACGTTTGCCGAGCCAGGATGAGAAGGTGAAGCTGTGTCAGCCAGGAGGAGAAGGTGAAGCTATGTCAGGAGGAGAAGGTGAAGCTATGTCAGTCAGGAGGAGAAGGTGAAGCTATGTCAGGAGGAGAAGGTGAAGCTGTCAGGAGGAGAAGGTGAAGCTATGTCAGGAGGAGAAGGTGAAGCTGTGTCAGTCAGGAGGAGAAGGTGAAGCTATGTCAGTCAGGAGGAGAAGGTGAAGCTATGTCAGTCAGGAGGAGAAGGTGAAGCTGTGTCAGCCAGGAGGAGAAGGTGAAGCTATGTCAGTCAGGAGGAGAAGGTGAAGCTATGTCAGTCAGGAGGAGAAGGTGAAGCTGTGTCAGCCAGGAGGAGAAGGTGAAGCTATGTCAGTCAGGAGGAGAAGGTGAAGCTATGTCAGTCAGGAGGAGAAGGTGAAGCTGTGTCAGCCAGGATGAGAAGGTGAAGCTGTGTCAGTCAGGAGGAGAAGGTGAAGCTATGTCAGTCAGGAGGAGAAGGTGAAGCTGTCAGGAGGAGAAGGTGAAGCTATGTCAGTCAGGAGGAGAAGGTGAAGCTGTGTCAGCCAGGATGAGAAGGTGAAGCTATGTCAGTCAGGAGGAGAAGGTGAAGCTATGTCAGCCAGGATGAGAAGGTGAAGCTATGTCAGTGTCAGCCAGGAGGAGAAGGTGAAGCTATGTCAGCCAGGATGAGAAGGTGAAGCTGTCAGGAGGAGAAGGTGAAGCTGTGTCAGCCAGGATGAGAAGGTGAAGCTGTGTCAGCCAGGTGTAGATAGCTGGGATAAGTGCACGTTCACGGCTTTCTTAAATAGACCACGGTATCCATCACAGATTTACTGATGCAGAAATGGAGAAGACGCGTGCGGCATATGTTTAACCCGCTGAGCAGCAGCTGTTAATGGAAAATTACACGGAGGCGAAACATATAATATGCAAAAAGGGAAATACGGCTGTTGTTATCAGACAGAGAGAAAAAGCCCAACAGACAATAGCGGACCGACTGAATGCGTAAGGATTTAAAAAGATCCACTTACTAGTCACTCTACATTTTTACAAAGTTGTACACTGTGTTTTAATAGCTTTTAATATGCTTGTTATGTGTTGGTTGTATTGCTGTATCTGTTTCTATGTGCTAAATGTGCTGGTTTTACTGTAAAGTGTCTTTGAGGAGCCTGTAAAGCACTATATAATAAAATGTTTTATTATTTAGCCTACTTTGCCTTAAAAGTGAGCAGAGGGAATTAATGTTCCTCTGGACATTTACCCTGAGGACGAGGCTTAATTTCAAACCCTTATTCACCCTTATTTTACAACCATATCCACTAATCTCTATAAGCTATAATTCTAAATATCTTTCTACAATAAATGTTCATACAGAACAAACATGACTGGACAAAAACTAGAAAAAGAAGTAAGTGACTTCAATACACACTGTAAGCATATCTGTAAAACAATATAGCCTATTATTATTATTATTATTCATGTTTTTTTCTCACTCCCAGATGCGTGACGGCAGCAAAATAAAAAGATTAAGAAGCTTTGTGGCGTTCCAACACATTCCCACTCCCATCTGGTAAAACACGGACGTTTGGTCAGGTGCCGTTGTCGTCGTTATTGACGCTAAAAGTCTCCTTTAGAGTCCGCTGCACGGTGTGGGAGGATCCCCCCCCTGCCTCCCCCACGCCTCTCCACGTTGCACGGGGCATATTCACGGGGAGAGAAGCCCCTTTCCTCCGCATTGTCCCACTTTATCTCCGGTGCCAGTGCAACCATTTCTTACCATGTAAACAACTGCAATAGTAGGATTTACATCATACAAATAAAGCAGAACACATTCAGAAGACAACAGAATAACTGTTAAACACGTTTATTTTGGGTCAGAGCAGCAGCTGATTTAACACATCAGACTCCAGGATTAATCTTAGCCCGGCTGTGTTAGCCCGGCTGTTAGCCCGGCTGCGTTAGCCCGGCTGCGTTAGCCCGGCTGCGTTAGCCCGGCTGTTAGCCCGGCTGTGTTAGCCCGGCTGTGTTAGCCCGGCTGTTAGCCCGGCTGTGTTAGCCCGGCTGTGTTAGCCCGGCTGGTAGCCCGGCTGTTAGCCCGGCTGTGTTAGCCCGGCTGTGTTAGCCCGGCTGCGTTAGCCCGGCTGCGTGTAGCCCGGCTGTTAGCCCGGCTGCGTTAGCCCGGCTGTGTTAGCCCGGCTGTTAGCCCGGCTGCGTTAGCCCGGCTGTGTTAGCCCGGCTGGTAGCCCGGCTGTTAGCCCGGCTGCGTTAGCCCGGCTGCGTTAGCCCGGCTGTGTTAGCCCGGCTGTTAGCCCGGCTGCGTTAGCCCGGCTGTGCAACAGGCCCCTGATGTGCACACACACTGGTGAGTAATTGTAGACACACCAATCAGGTTTAAGCACTATAAAAATGCAGCAGGCAAGTCTAGTATTTTATGTACAGTATTTTCAGTAGTTTTTTTTACTGTAATTGTAACCTGTACTGGATACAGTATTTTATGTTTGTCTGTTGTTTGCTGAGCTAACTGTAGTAGCTGGATGAAAACTGAGACATGTTGTTGTTGTGATTCTCCATGTTGACATGTTGACTGATATATATATGATATATATATATATATATATATATATATATGTATGTGTGTGTGTGTGTGTGTGTGTGTGTGTGTGTGTGTGTGTGTGTGTGTCTCACCCAGTTTATGAGGACATATTTGGGCAGACCAGAGTTTGGATCCTGGACACGACAGAAAGCGTACATCACCTTCCCGCTGTTCAGCTCCTCCACCATCTCCTCTAATCCACCATCTGCACACACACACACACACACACACACACACACACACACACACACACACACACACACACACACACACACACACACACACACACACTGAGTACTTTTACTGCATGAAGCTGAGAAAACTTTAGATTAAAGTGTACATTGATCAGATCTTACTTCCTTTTTCTGCCAGACGGATGTCATTACTGTTCCCTTCATAAGTGAACAGCGCCCTGAAGACACACAAAGGCGTTACAAAAACAGAATATTACAAAGTACAAAGATGCAGGACTGTTCAGTCAACAAGGAAGTGAGGCTTGCAACAAACATGTATTCTCTGTAAAAAAAAGAAAAGACAGCTCACCAGTTTGTGTCCGTCAGACAGAGAGAAAAAGCCCAACAGACAATAGCGGACCGACTGAATGCGTAAGGATTTAAAAAGATCCACTTACTAGTGCCCGGCTGTTAGCCCGGCTGTGTTAGCCCGGCTGTTAGCCGGCTGTTAGCCCGGCTGCGTTAGCCGGCTGCGTTAGCCGGCTGTTAGCCGGCTGCGTTAGCCGGCTGTGTTAGCCGGCTGTGTTAGCCGGCTGTGTTAGCCCGGCTGTGTTAGCCCGGCTGCGTTAGCCCGGCTGTTAGCCGGCTGCGTTAGCCGGCTGTGTTAGCCGGCTGTTAGCCCGGCTGTGTTAGCCGGCTGTTAGTTAGCCCGGCTGCGTTAGCCACGGCTGTGTTAGCCCGGCTGCGCGTTAGCCGGCTGTTAGCCCGGCTGCGTTAGCCCGGCTGTGTTAGCCCGGCTGTTAGCCCGGCTGCTGTTAGCCCGGCTGTGTTAGCCCGGCTGTTAGCCCGGCTGTGTTAGCCGGCTGTTAGCCCGGCTGTGTTAGCCCGGCTGTGTTAGCCGGCTGTGTTAGCCCGGCTGTAGCCCGGCTGCTAGCCCGGCTGTTAGCCCGGCTGCGTAGCCCGGCTGTTAGCCCTGGCTGGTAGCCCGGCTGTGTTAGCCCGGCTGTGTTAGCCCGGCTGGTAGCCCGGCTGTTAGCCCGGCTGCGTTAGCCCGGCTGCGTTAGCCCGGCTGTTAGCCCGGCTGCGTTAGCCCGGCTGTTAGCCCGGCTGTGTTAGCCCGGCTGCGTTAGCCCGGCTGGTAGCCCGGCTGTTAGCCCGGCTG
>NC_135870.1:1927481-1942481 GCF_031162955.1 Sander vitreus | reverse complement strand
ACACAGTCACACACACACACACACACACACACACACACACACACACACACACACACACACACACACACACACACACACACACACACACACACACACACACACACACACACACACACACACACACACACACACACACACACACACACACACACACACACACACACGGTCACACACACACACACACACACGATCAGACACACACACACACACACACACACACACACACACACACACACACACACACACACACACGGTCACACACACACACACACACTCATGAAAACTACCAACAAACCGCTACACGTCCCACAGTAGGAGGCAGATTTGGGAGTTAGCAGAGGTATGCAATGACCAAAGACTGTAAAAATAACGGGACACACAGGGACACACATACACGGTCACACACAGACATACACACACACACACACACACACACACACACACACACACACACACACACACACACACACACACACACACACACACACACACACACACACACACACACACACACACACACACACACACACACACACACACACACACACACACACGGACGTAGCATCCGTGACGTCACCCATTGGTTTGTCCAGCTGATCCGATCTAGCATCTGCCTTCTGAAGCCTGGAGTTTGGCATTTTGGCCGTCGACATCTTGGTTTTTACAACCGGAAATGTGAACATTGGAGGTTCCAAATTCTTGTTTCATTATGTCGACAATATTGGAGTCAAAGGTTTTTCCAGAGGGGATTTTGGATCTTCACAAATCAGAAAATACTGTCATAAAACAAATCCCTTTTCTTCCATGTTTTTCTGAACCAAATGTAGTATAAATCAGGCTGTGAATGACATCTGAACAAAGCCCTGTGTAAGAAGCTTCAGAATATAGAGAGGAACAACCAGACCTGACAATTTCTGACGAGAGGGCGGAGCTGTTGAGGATGATGCGGGTAAGCCAGTGTTATGTAGGGCTGCACGCTGGCTGCGTGGCGTGAGCGTGGCGTTTCTGTTGCGTGGCGTTTTCTATGTCTTTGCACACCAGAAACGTGTCTGACGCGACGCTGCTGCTGCTAGCCTTGTCTGGACACATGTATGTTTCCCATAAACATAAACATAAATATATACTGACAACGTCGACCGTATTGACGGCAAAATAGGCTCCAGAATATTTCCTTCTGTATTGACAGGTGCTATATTTGGAAATCTATAATTATTATTATTTTTTTTTAAATGACATTTATATCTGCATTTATATCAAAACCTCGAGACTTTCAAACATCAACATGTCATTTATTAATATGTATTCGTGTCTAAATGACATATAAACATCTTTTCGTATTCTATTTTGGCCTGGAAACGCTTCCAACACGCTTGCGTGTCGCGTGAAAAATAGGCGTCGGTTCTATTTCTAGAAAGCACGCTTCTCGAGCCGCGCCTGAGACGTGCGTGTCACGCAGGCAGTCTGTAACTCTAACCTGTTAACGTGGGAGCCGAAATAAAAACGGACACGCCACGCAGCTGACACGCTCACGCCACGCAGCCAGTGTGCAAGAGCCCGTGTGGTTTCGTGGCGTTGTGCTAAGCTCAACATCTGCAAACCTTCCCTTAAAGTTACCAGCTAATGCTAGCGGTAGTAGCTAGCTAGCTTGGTTGAACAAGACATATCTAGGGAACTGAAATGTTCCAGTTAACTTTGCTGAAGTGAAAACACACAGTGAGAGGGTCAAAGTTTAAGATGAAAACACGGACTACACCCAAAAACAAGTTGAGGTCTATTTTAATGACCACACAGTGTTAGCATGGTTAGCTTTGCGGACGTCTTGCTCCTCCTTTGTCCTTCGGCTGATAAAAAGACGCTGGATAAAACACATCAGGTAAGATAACGTTACGTGTTGTGGAACAGAGCTAAGCTAGCTAGCTAGCGAGCGAGGTGACGTATATTGTGCGAGACGAGAGACGTAGTTCACTGAGCAGTTTCACACAAAACTAAGTGGTGCTACGACAAATGTACGACAAACTGAGACTTTCTTCACTCGCTAAATTACCTTTATAAAGGACAAACGTATGTGTAATTCATGGCTCCATACAAACGGGATCAAAACAATTATTAGTCTCTCCCTGTTCACTACCCATAGGCGTAATTTCAACCCGTTTTCACTCCGAACTCGTAAAATAAGGACGTTTGGACAGTGGCTGTCAGCGTCTGATGCGACGAAAAAGGCGTCTTTCAGCGTGTTTGTGTAACGCACCGGGGAGAGCAGCAGTTAGAGAGGATTTAGAGAGTAGTATGTAAGGGGGAGACTTAGGACTTTCACCCAGGAGAGCGGGGTTCGTTTCCTGCTTGTCACGCTTGCTATAGTCGCATTTTTCTTTCCTCCCGCGTGTAACGGAACCGTACGCCCACCCACGACCCTTTTCCTTAACATAACTGCGTCAAAAGGGACGCCAATAGTCCCGACCAAGCGCGTTTACTTAAAGCCCTAAAGGAGACTTTTAGCGTCAATAAGAACCTGACCAAGCGTCCATATTTTACGAGATGAGTGTGAGAACGTGTTGGTAATTTACAGGGGGGATAGGGGGGTTACAGTTCCCCCCAATTATCAAAACTGGCCAGTGCAGATCCATCAGAATGCAGGAAATTGAAGTGTTTGATATGCTCAAAATTTCAGGTTTGCTCAATAGTGGCGATCTCAACCCCCCCCCGATGTTGAACCCAAAGTTACGCCCTTGTCACTATAGCGGACATATTTCTTCCAAAATAAGTTCCCATGGTGGTCCACCTGAAGGGGAGGGACTTCGCCTCTCTATTGAGACCATAAAGTCTTTATGAAAATGTTTACTGAGGTAATAAATCAAGTGAGAAGTAGGCTCATTTTCTCATAAGTGTGTGTGTGTGTGTGTGTGTGTGTGTGTGTGTGTGTGTACTTGTGGAGTTTAACTCCGAAAAGACAGTTAACCACAGGTTCCCGTTAATCTCATGATGGACATGTGTTGTGATATTTAAACAAACGAACCGTCAACCACGAAATAAAAGCCTCTTATTTACGAGAGCGGTCTGAGAGACCTCCAGCTCACAGCGGGGTCTCTGAGCATGACTGGCCCAGCGACGAGCTAGCGGCCGGGGCAGGCGCCTGCTGGCTGTCGCCTCACTTCATGGAGCTCCTCAACTCCGAAAACTTTGAGGCAAATTGTCAGTTCGGCATTAATTTGCGCAAGACTGCCAATATTAGAAATCTAAACAGTTCATTTCTCGCCTAAAACGTTGTCAGAAGTGAAATTAGTGATGAATAAGATGGTGAAAATTGTTAAAATTGTCCCGTTGTTGGTCTGACTGTAGTGGAAACCCGACCCTTGTTCACCTAGGTTCATATGCTGAAAAGGGAACAACAAAAAGACCCCGCCCTGAAGTAGGAGCTGAAACAGGAACTGCAGTCAGAGGGACTTAATAATCCCCAAATTTGTCCAGTCGGAACACGAGAAAAAAAGGGTTTTAGGAACGTTATGTTCTAGGAACTGCAGAAATCCCTCCGGTCGGAAAGCGGGTATAGACTTCTATAGAAACAGAGCCAGTGGAGTCGCCCCCTGCTGGAGATTAGAGAGAATGCAGCTTTAAAGAGCTCCAGCATTGACTTCACTTTTCAGACCTGAAAGATTTTTTTTTTTTTATTTATTTTTTTTTTGGTACAGTCTATGGCAGTGACACGCCCTTTGCCTCTTCCCATTACTCCCCAAATCCTGCATAGCTTCGGGGGGGAGAGGATCTTTACAGTCTGGCCCTGAGCCAAAACACTGAACCCTCCCTGTAATCCCCTCCTGCTGATATACACAGCTGCTGCTTGGTGTGTGTGTGTGTGTGTGTGTGTGTGTGTGTGTGTGTGTGTGTGTGTGTGTGTGTGTGTGTGTGTGTGTGTGTGTGTGTGTGTGTGTGTTTGTGTGTGTGTGTGTGTGTGTGTGTGTGTGTGTGTGTGTTTGTGTGCGCGTCTGTGTGCATGTGTGTGTCTCTGTGTGTGTGTGTCTGTGTGTGTGTGTGTGTGTGTGTGTGTGTGTGTGTGTGTGTGTGTGTGTGTGTGTGTGTGTGTGTGTGTGTGTGTGTGTGTGTGTGTGTGTGTGTGTGTGTGTGTGTGTGTGTGTGTGTGTGTGTATGTGTGTGTGTGTGTGTGTGGCTTACAATGGCTGTCTCAGTGTCTAGCCACAGTTTATGTGTTTTCATGGCAGACCGGTCATATCTCAATCTGCCTGACAGGGTTCAGGAGGCCCGTCAGGAATGAGATGGATTCCCGACTCCCAACATTACAGCCTGGCTGCTCAACCCTCGAGTAACACAAGTCAGCTGTGAACACTTGCAGGTTTCAGGTCCGTAACCCCTTTTCCTGTTCGTAATGGTGCAAATGAAACTGGATAGCTGGGCGTATTCCTGCCTCCAGATGTAGTAATTCTCCCTCTCTCCATCACTTTTTCACCTTTTTGATGACGAGAGCACAAAGAACATGTTTCAGAAAGAGCAAAGGCTTAAATATAGTCTTATGTTACACACGTTTAAAGTGTACGCCACAGATTTAGCCAGTGGTGGAATGTAACTAAGTACATTTACTCCTGTACTGTACTCCAGTACACATGTTGAGGTACTTGTACTTTACTTGAGTCTTTTCTTTTCATGCCACTTTCTACTTCTACTCCGCTACATTTCAGAGAGAAATATTGTACTTTGTACTCCACTACATTCATCTGACAGCTTGGTAAAAAAACTCTGTTTCCTTTTATTTTCAAACAGGGACATGAACCCCCGGTCTCCTGGGTGAAAGTCCTGTGTTTGTTTGACCCATCCCCCCCCCCCCAAACTGCCTCCTTACCAGGACGCGAAATTACGAATCCTACTATGGCCACGCCAAGACCCGCCCTTCAACAGCAGCTCGATTGGTTGGGGTTAGGCATTGACCTCCAGTGGTTAAGGTTAGGATGGCCGATTGGTCAGGGGATAGGACCTGCACAATGGGTTACGTTACCTTACGTAAGCATGGACGGCTGGCCAATAGTAGTGTGTGAAGGGCGGGTCTTGACGTGGCCATAGTAGGATTCGTAAATTCGCTACCGGGACATTTGGCACTCTTATACTTCCTCACCTCACTTCCTGCTTTGCTCCCGTCAGAACCACTACGGTCACTAGAGGGCGCCGCCACTAGAAACCTAAATATAGGTCAGAATAATGCTGGAACAAACGACCTATGTGGGTGTTTTTTAGGCCAGGACAGTCTCCGAAAGAAGACACGTTATGGAAGCAATTCAGCCAGAAAATTCTCAGAATTGACAAGTGCATGAAATAAATAGTTTTTGCCTCCCCTCATTGTGTCTCTCGCCTCCCTGTCCTCTCCTTTACTCTCTCAGCTTGTCGCTCTGTACAGTCCTTCCAGAAAAAAAAATTTTGTGATTGTTTTGGGCTAAAATCCTTGATTATGCGGCACGTTTTCTTAAAAAATGTGATGGAATATGTGGGCTATTTATGCAATTTTCTGCAATGAAAATGCGGGAACTTTTTAAAACTGTGGTGTCATCGCGGCTTCATCGCGGGGTTTACAGCTTTTAGATGATGTTCACGTCGCGTAATTACGTCACTTCATAACCTTCCCATGGCAGCAGGGGGAAACGGCTGCTCTTGTGTGACGTAAACGCAACATTTTTCAACTTTCTGCTAAGATATATGGGACTTTTTTGCAACAAAAATGCGGGGATGATGTAATCATTCAAGCCCCGCATATTTTGCGCGGAAATCTGCAATTTATGCGGCGAAAGTGCGACGTTTTTGAAAAAATGACTGTCTGTAACATTCAGTTTTCTATGTAAAGTCATGCAGTCGTGTTAATGGTTATAACAGATGTTCCAGCTGTTCATGGCTTTGACCCGTGGCTGACCTGCTATTGTGCTCTGCAGCTGAAACACAAGAACTATGTGTGTGACAATGATTCTTACTGACTTTGCTCTGAAACACCCTGCTGAAGGAAATACGGCAGGCTGAGGCTTTACATTTACATCGCTACGTTTTGGAGCCAAAAGTGTTCTCTGTGCACCAAGTGTTTTTAGCTCCAGTAGAAGAACTAATCTCTGTTTAAACTAACACGCCCAAAACCTCATATTTCCTCAACATTCGGGTATACTGGACATAAACAGGAGGCAGCGGGGAGACTCTGCCCACTGCGTGTAGTTGCCATGGTAACGTTGGTAGCTATAAGTCTCAGAGAACGAGACGTCGTGACCGATGAGACCCAATCAGGAGGAGAAACGTTGGCGTCAGTGTCGGTGTTACCAGAGGTCTCCGTTTGCAGCTGTTGAGACTGAAACACAAACCAAAACGGGTCAGAAGAGTTTCAAATGTCTCCGGTTTAGGGGCTCGGAAACACCAGAGCAGGGGGAATGAGAGGGGGGAACGCCAGAGCAGGGGGAATGAGAGGGGGGAAAGCAGCCAGAGCAGGGGGGAATGAGAGGGGGGAAACACCAGAGCAGGGGGGAACGAGAGGGGGGGAAACACCAGAGCAGGGGGAATGAGAGGGGGGAACACCAGAGCAGGGGGGAATGAGAGGGGGGAAACACCAGAGCAGGGGGAATGAGAGGGGGAAACACCAGAGCAGGGGGAAATGAGAGGGGAAACGCCAGAGCAGGGGGAACGAGGGGGGAGACACCAGAGCAGGGGGAATGAGAGGGGGGAAACACCAGAGCAGGGGGAATGAGAGGGGGGAAACGCCAGAGCAGGGGGGAATGAGAGGGGGGAAACACCAGAGCAGGGGGGAGATGAGAGGGGGGAAACACCAGAGCAGGGGGAATGAGAGGGGGGAAACACCAGAGCAGGGGGAATGAGAGGGGGAAACACCAGAGCAGGGGGGAATGAGAGGGGGAAACACCAGAGCAGGGGGAATGAGAGGGGGAAACACCAGAGCAGGGGGAATGAGAGGGGGGAGACACCAGAGCAGGGGGGAATGAGAGGGGGGAAACACCAGAGCAGGGGGAATGAGAGGGGGGGGGGAACACCCAGAGCAGGGGGAATGAGAGAGGGGAAACACCAGAGCAGGGGGGACGAGGGAGGGAAACACCAGGGCAGGGGGAATGAGAGGGGGAACACCAGAGCAGGAGGGAATGAGGGAGAGCACCAGAGCAGGGGGACGAGAGGGAAACACCAGAGCAGGGGGAATGAGAGGGGGAAACACCAGAGCAGGGGGAATGAGAGGGGGAGACACCAGAGCAGGGGGAATGAGAGGGGGGAACGCCAGAGCAGGGGGAATGAGAGGGGGAACACCAGAGCAGGGGGAATGAGAGGGGGAAACACCAGAGCAGGGGGAATGAGAGGGGGAAACACCAGAGCAGGGGGAATGAGAGGGGGAAACACCAGAGCAGGGGGAATGAGAGGGGGAACACCAGAGCAGGGGGAATGAGAGGGGGAAACACCAGAGCAGGGGGAATGAGAGGGGGAAACTAGAGCAGGGGGAATGAGAGGGGGAACGTAGCAGAAGATTTTCCTTTTTAAATCAGTGGCTTCTTTTAAATCTAACCGTAACATTTTGAATGCAGGACTTTCACATGTAACAGAGCACTTCTTCAAGTGTTGTACTGGCACTTTTAATTGTATAAATACAAGTACGAGTACTTCTTCGACCAGCGGTGGAATGTAACTAAGTACATTTACTCCAGTACTGTACTTCAGTCCAAAATGTTGAGGTACTTGTACTTTACTTGAGTCTTTTCTTTTCATGCCACTTTCTACTTCTACTCCGCTACATTTCAGAGAGAAATATTGGACTTTTTACTCCACTACATTCATCTGTTACAGCTTTAGTTACTAGTTACTTTACACGTTAAGACTACTGCACACAATCAAGGGTGTAACTTTGGGTTCAACATTGGGGGGTTGCGGTGGGGTTGAGATCTCTAACTATCTAGGGAGGTCCCGGGACATGTATGGATTTAAAATACATCAAAAACATTGAAAAAAGTGTCCAAAAAACCCTCGTAAAAGGTGGGGAAAAAAAACGTTTGATAAAAGCAAAAACATTGACCGTTTGTAACAGAGACTGTTCTTACAGGATGGTAGCCTATTAGTACTTTTACTTCAGTAATGTGAGTACTTCTTCCACTTATGAAAACAACACAAAGACCCGCTTGTTTCCCTCCTTAAAGGTCAAGAGGTCAGAGAAGTGTCTAACTGCTCCTTTAAGGTCTAAGAAAAGTGTTTGTCCATCTTAAACTCCTCCTCTGTCCTTTTTGTGCCTCCTTCTCTCTGCAAACAAATGGGATCAACCTGTTGTGCTGCCTGGTCCAGGATCAGTTCAGTTTGCTGCCTTCGTCCTTGTGAAACAACGGGAGCGCTTTGCTTGAACTGATCCAGAGTCTGTAGCGTCACGGAGCTCCCAGCCCTCCCCTCCAGTGTGTTCCGACGGACAGCCGCGCGCAGTCTTTTCCTTCTTCCACTCCAGAAGCAGCGAGCAGCCCGAGTGTTTCCCACGCCTCCGCTGCACCGCAAACTATCCCCCGCCCCCCCTTCTACCACCAAATCGACTTGAATCAGCGAAAGATTTTGAAAATGCGGAAACGACCGTTTTAAAAACGTATTTAGTGGGAATTATGCGTGTTTTAAACCGGACTCACGATGTTGGAATTAAATCAAAACGGGCCTCTACTTTTTCCGCTGGAGTGACGTTAACTGCGCGTAAACTTTTCAGTCGGAGCGACTGCTCAGCGCTCGGTTTCATAATGTCAACGGCCCTGAGTCGGTTATGAGTGGTTCTTATTGTAATTTTCTTTAACCGTTTTGAGCATTTCCTGTCACTGCACTGCTTTTTATGGACTCTTTTCTCGGTGGAAACCAGCTCAAGGAGGACTTCTTCCACACCTCAGGAATTTGACGCCAGAAACTGACGCGTCAGTGAACGCCGCAGGTAGCTAAGCTAGGCTAGCTAGGCTAGCTTGTAAGATAGTTTTGGTTGTGGCTAGAATGGATACAGCTACGGCCGGAAGTGACGCAAAATTACGCTAAATCTCCCAAAATATACTTTTTTATTTAATAATATAATTTTAACACTTTCACCCAGGAAACGCGTGTTCGTTCATCCGGAGTGTTTTAATCCAAACCACGACCCCCCACCCGAAACTATTCGTTTTGGTGCTTAAACTTAACTGTCGTCGCCGTAGCTGTATCCCTTCTAGCCTCAACCCTCAACGGACAAAACAATCAGTTAACGCAGCGTGTGGTTGCGTGTAGCACGCATTTAACGTAAGCTGAATGTTTTCTTAAAGGTTGTCCAGTCGTGTAGGTTGTTGTTGTTGTTGTTTTTAAAACCAAATGTAACTCGGGCTAAACTCAACCCCTTTTTAATGTTAGCAGCTAACGTCCAAACATGCCGCAGCTAAACGGGGCAGACGGAGACGACTTGGGAGCAAACGATGAACTGATAGCGTTTAAAGACGAAGGGGAACAAGAGGAAAAGAGGAATGTGTCCTCTGAACGGGACCTAGACGACGTGAAGTCCTCTCTGGTCAACGAGTCCGAGTCCAGCTCAGACTCAGAGGTAAGTTGGACCACTTATCTAACTTTTAATTAGGTCCCCAGCAGTGTTTTTCCTAGCTTTGTGGAAGACTTGGGTGCACGTATTTGTCGGGGAGGTTTCGAGGTCCTTCCTCAAGAAAATGGGAAGTTTTTCAAGACATTTCCCCGTAAATGTTGGGTCTCTTTGTTTTTTTTGTGTCTCTTTGTAGTCGTGTTGTCTCTTTTTGTTGTTGTGATCTCTTTTTCTTTCTTTGGGGTCTCTTTTTCCACATCATTTTGAGCTGTTATTACGATATCTGCAGGGTCCAGAATTAGCACCATCTACTAGCCAAATGCTGGTGAAAATACGCAAGTGCCTGGTAGATTTACTTCACTTACCAGCCAAAAAAACCAATGGTTATCTATTGAGTGGCCGGTGGACAAAAAAAGTTTATTTTGGACCGTGCATATGTGTCTTAAACATTGGAAAAGCTAGAGTAGATAATGAATAAATAATACTCAAAAACCTCGGAGATTATAAGGTTTAGGTGCAGCATCCAAAGCCGTTTTGGGCAACAGCCGAGCCTAATGAATATAACTAAGTCTTTTCTCAGATCTAATGATTGTAGTTGGACTTTAAACGTTTTAAGAGTTATGTATTTATGATCTAGCTCTAGCTTTTCCAATGTTTGAGACACAGATATGGTGATAATAACGGTCCAAAATAATGTAAAAAAAAAAAAAAAAGAGACACAAAACTACCACACAGGCGCAACACGACTAAAACCCACAGAGACAATATCCCACAAAGAGACACAAAATGTGTGGGGGAAATGGCATTTTCTTTATATTGAGAAGAGTCACATTTTCTTGTGGAAGGACGCCTAAACCCTTCGCCAAACACGTGCACATAAGTCTTCCACAAAGCGAGGAAATACACTGGACCAGATATAAACGTTTAATTAGATCCCCGGTGGTGTTTGTTTGTGTGCTTTTCCACAGCATCCACAATGCTCTCTCTATCTTTGTTTACTCTTCTCTGTGTGTGTGTCTGTGTGCAGGCAGACAGACGCCCCA
Source organism: Sander vitreus (assembly GCF_031162955.1). NCBI lineage: Eukaryota > Metazoa > Chordata > Actinopteri > Perciformes > Percidae > Sander > Sander vitreus. Next base: position 1,931,900 of record NC_135870.1, on the reverse strand, counting down.
GGACCAATCCAGATGCGGAGAGCAGGGCAAGGCAGAATTATCTGTTTCAGGAAGGTAATTAACACACTTTTGCATTTGGTGGGAATCCTCCTAATGCTACTGTGTCTCACAGACTTCACTATACAAGTAGACGTAACGTTCCCGCTGAGAGTAGGGCTGCGAATACCGATTATTTTCAAAGTCGATTACTCTGTGGATTATTTCCTGGATGAATGGATTAGTTCTTTGGTTTATAAAAAAGGTGAGAACATTGTAAGGAGAAAAAAAAGTGGATCAGAGTTTCCCAAAAAGCCCAAGATGACGTCCTCAAATGTCTTGTTTTGTCCACAACTCAAAGATATTCAGTTTTACTGTCCCAGAGGAGAGAAGAGACTAGAACAATATGCACATTTAACAAGCTGACATCACACAAGTTTTACTGTGTTTTTTTTCATTAAATGATTTGAATCGTTATCAAAATAGTTGGCGATTCATCCATAAAGCCTTGAAGCTCTACTATCCTTCCCTAAGCAAAGAGCAGACACTCTGCAACGTGGCCCGGCTTTATATCGTCATGCTATCTGCTCAGGTTTGACTACAGTGGGCTGGCCCAACTGGCTTGAAAAGATTAGATTCTACTTTATTGTCATTGTGCAGAGTACAAGTACAAAGACAATGAAATGCAGTTTGCGTCCAACCAGAAGTGCAAAAAAAGAGCAGAAAGTGCAACGTGATCTACAAAGTATAGACAGGACAATAAATATAGTGCAGTGTAGACAGTAGTGTACAGCTGGTTTACAGAAGGTGGTTTTGAGTCATAAATTGAACATAAATATGTGCAGTGTATTAGCAGTTACCTTTTTATAAGAGCAGAATAAACATGGCTATGTAATATGAACAATGTATGGACAACATGTACAGGTATGTGCAATAGTAAGAATAATATACTGTAGATATATGCAGCGTATTAACAGAGAAAAGCAACTTCAAGTGGAAGCCGTGACCCGCACAGTTGTCCAGCCACCATGACTGTGTAACTGGTTCCACTAGTCTAACCAGCAGCCGTTGGTTAGCAACCCTTCTGGTATGAGAAGCTTGTGTCTTGACCTCTCTTACCAAATAGCGGAAACACGGGATGAAACTGAGTTTACGTGCGAGAGTAAAAACGTCTTTCATGCTTCTTGCTTTCGGCGTGGCCGGGTCAGCCTGGAAGGCGATTTATTGCCGTTGCACAAGCTTGTGTACAGCGAGACTTGCTGTGCCGTACCTGAAATATAAAAGTACTTAAAGTAATAAATCCACAGTTACTCTTAACATGCACTTGTGCACAGTCATCCCAGTCAATACATCTATGAACAGGCATTTTAAAAGCATGGAAACAGTATTGCACAGGTTGTATTATTGCACATATAGTTCATGCCACTGAGTGGCTACATGCATAGGTAAGTGTAGACTGTTGTTTCTTCCACTATGCCTGTAGAGCTGCTACTCGCCGAAGCTAACCACTGTCACTCTCTCTACCCCACACACACACCCACACACACACACACACACACACACACACGCCGGCCCTGCTATTCTCTTAAAGAGAGACTCACAAAAATAAACTTCAGGCCATGCTTTTAAAGTTTTTGCTCCCTCATCTTGGTGTGAGCTACAGAGTCTCCTTTGAACTAGATTATTTTATTAGCATGCACGATTATGGACCGGATTAAGGACTATGTTATTACTCACTGTACATTGTTTGGTGTAATCTTGCTGTTTGGTTTTAAGTCTGTTGTTTGTTCTTTTAGTTGAAACTTTGTATGCGTCGGCCTCGGCCAGGACTCTTTTGTCAAAGAATCACATGAATCTAAATGGGTATATTCCTGGTAAAGTAAAATTAAAAAACCAACTGGTGTTTGGTTGAGTTTGGGCCTCGGCAGAGAGAATGCTCCGTAACAACCAGCCCCCATCTTGTACCTGCACCCACACCCTCTGGATCAGGCTGTATTCACTTTTGTTTACAATATCAACGGCTAAAAGCATGCTAATTGCAAGAGCTATCCAGCTCAAACCCACCAGGTGAGCAATAGCCAGATAATGACCCTCAGCTATCGCACGTTAGCCAGCAACAAAGCAAAGCCATCACATTAGGCTAACAATGTGTCGGGCTAATTAGCATGCCTATGGAGCCATCGAAGGAGCCACACAACCCGTTAAATTATAATGAAACCCCATGATGGGTGAGCTGATCTTTGGGACCCTTTGTTTGAAGTGTTGCTCACTGTGACGTTGAACTTGTTTCTCAGCCCTGCGGAGGCAGCAGGACGCCGGCCTCTTCCAGCACTCCCCCTATGTTGGATATCCCTTCTTCATGATCCCGGACCTGGGGAACCTCTGCAGTCCCTACCTCGCCAACGGAGCTCTCCCACCAAGTGCCAGGACGGTAAGTCAACAACGGCCAACAGTTCCCTGTCTATAGAAACGCAGCGTGTTTGGTTTAATATTTTGGTTTTGGGAGAAAGACCTGTTTCCTCCAGAAAAGTTGTTTAGCCCGCTGGCTAGTGTCTTTGGGGCCAGTCACACACTGATGACATCACAGAATAATGGACCGAATCACAGAATTGAGAATAAAAATAAAAAAAAAAGCTATAAGACGGATTCCGTAAGGCCCTTTTTCAAGGCAGGGCTAAAAGCTAACTGGAGATTTATAAAAAAAAATATGACTACGTTGAAGTACGAGCCGCCCAACTGCAGTTTAAAAATCATCTATAAACATCTAAATAATTCCCAGTAGCTAAGGCCTGCAGTGCACTGGTGGTAAAACCCTGGGGAGCCTGATGTTTGGTTATCACAGAACCATCTGAGAAGCCGTCATTGGAAACTGTTTGAGAAAGGGCAGGCACTTAAAAAAAAATACCTGGCATGTGATTGGATGAACCATCCGTCTATCGCGTCCGCCATTGTTGTTTTGAATGAACGGACGCTGCCATCACACACACACCTGATCCACGGCCGTAGCTGCGAGACGCAATGTGTTCGTTGAGCTGGTAGTTCAGACACAAGTGCTTTTACACTTTGACTTCATTTATGTTAATACTACCATAGCATTTGTACAGTCCTGAGTTTTAGAAACAACTCTTTTTTTTTTTTAACCTAGTCTCACTTTACTTCTACGTAACGTTTTTGTGTTTCTACTGTAGCTATGTAACGTTATACTTTATACACTTATTGACTCGCTCTTTTCTTTACCTTGAATTTGAGTGTGAGCAACTGCAACTAGACAATTTCCCTGAGGGGATCAAAAATGGTGCCTTCCATTTGCCTGGGAAATGGGAAGCCAAAGCTGGGAATGACGTAACGCCCGGGTTGAAAGCGTTCCAATTACAAGTCGGATTTTCATTGTTTTCATTAGCTCCAGCCAGGTTAGCCATTGGCAGCGTTGCCAGTTTATAACAACGCATTACGCTGTTTTTGTGCGTACAAACAGCGTAGCAAGAGACAGAATATGGACAACACTGTGTGTACGACTGATGAAGTGACTCAGTATAACTTCATGTTACTACAGCTTTCACAAATGCGGATGCACGGATGCAGCCACGTTGTATTTTCATATTTTCTTTGAACTCAGAAAATCTGACTTTCGATTACAAATGCAACGCCCGGTTCTGATTCTGAAAGCCTGCGAGCCTGACGAGACGGGTTTGTCGTGTGATATGTAATCGCCGATTCTCGCGCAATCTCGTTGTATCGCGAGAATCCAGCTGCTGTTCACGGTAAACATTGACGTGCAGCTGTCAGCACGATTGTTTAGTCAGTCAGTTTAGTGAGTTGATAGATGGAAGATCTTCATCTGGGGGGCCACACGGGGAAATGAGAATCACAACAGGGGCCAGACATGTACACTTTATTAACATGATTTTGTTTATATATTTGACTATATTATTACGTGTCTTATATAGTCTTTTTCACACACAATTTGGTCCACATAAAGTCCTAAAAACATCAGCAAAAAAGGTTCCTCAGTCATACAATTGAGCAAAAACATGCTTCTGATTACATTTTCAAAAGTAGGCCTGAATATGCAAACAGAGTCTCAAAGTCTGCCTTCAGGTTTGAGTGAGCCGTGATTGCAGTAAGGGTTTTTAAAGATAATGTTTTGGGCATTTTAGGCCTTTATTTATATAGAACAGCTAAAGACACGAAAGGGGGGAGAGAGAGGGGGGAATGACATGCATGAAAGGGGCGGAGTCGAACCTGCGGCCGCTGCGTCGAGGAGTAAACCTCTATATTGCCGCAGATGTTAGTACCGCCTCAGCGTGGCTGGTCGTTATATGCCGGCTCGACACAAACACCAGCACACAAGTATAAACATCAGGCCACTTGAGCTTGTTTTCCAGTTCTGTGGAGGCTCCACGCAGAGCTTTCTCCGTAGCCTGTGTAAGTGGCCTGATGTTT